>NC_135503.1:161427559-161727559 GCF_052857255.1 Amblyomma americanum
TCCGTAGCACAGTGCTCCAGAGCTCCACACAAGTCTGCTCACGTCTTTATCCTACAACGATATTTAAGATGCAAAATCACTTACCATGATGGGGAGACGGATGTGAGACGGCAGGGATTCAAAAATATCCTTCCGGGCAGCAGTGTCGAGGTAGAAACTTCTCTCCCGCTGGCCAAGGGCACGGCAAAGCCAGCGCTTGTATCGATTCGCTCACAACGGCGCCATACCGCCATTCGCAAACCAGAGCAAGGGGGCAGATCAGCCGTCTTTTATGATATCCAGTTCAGAGAACTCGGCTAAGCATCCGTCTTTCCTTTCTCCGTCGCACATCGAAAAGCAGCCGAGTCAAACGCGAAGCGCAAGTCACGATATCTGTTCCAATAGATGCTCCAGCCAACCCGCCGTGCTCAATTCTGCGACGCAATCCGAGACGGCCCCGTTGGCGCTGCCACGCCTAGCGCCTACGTCGCTCACAGTCTCAGCGTCCGCACTCACGACTTCTCACCGTCTTGTGATCCTTCGCGCCCCCTGCTGTCGATTGTACCACGACCGAAGCCAAAACTTGCTGCTTCGTTCCGGAAGAACTAAGCGAAACAGATAGAAGAGTTCCACTGGCGCGTTCTTTTGAACAGCAGCATAAGTTCGACCTCACTCCGTCTCAGTTGCGGTACGGTGTTTTTTTTTTCTACACCGTTCCGAAGGTTCGGAATGCCCGATAACCCTCCGTTAGAGACGGCTGATGAACGATTGCGGACCTCGTTAGCACGCCGTCAGTTATAGCTGGTGTTTCTTTGGTGTTTATGGTATCATGTGCTCCGTTTTACCGGCGTTCGCGTCTGGCCATGCGTAGTTTTAGAGCGGACGAACACCGCTAAACCTCCCATCTCGTGTCATTCGTGTTTAGCGTCTACCAAGATGCAGTAGAAGAGAAAAAAACCTTAAACTGTTTTCCCAGGGACGGTAAACGTGTCGTGCATCGCTAGTGACCGACAACTGGGGAGACACTTAAGCTCTGCCTTTAAGATAAACACGCAATAGAGGTTTCCACTGTCACAAACACAATCACCCTGATGTGAATGACCACGCAACGTACAGCGCCGATTCAACCAAGATGTAGCTGCGTGGCGTCGCGGTAGCGTGTCTGACTCGCAACCCGGTGGTTTCTGCCGTTTACGGAAGCCTCCTTTAAATAGCTGCGTTTTCGACCTGTCGGGATTTTTCGTCCCACCGACGGCAACGCTGGAAGCGGCTTTTCTGCGACACGGGGCCCTGACGCCTTCGCGAAGGCCTCCTGCCGCATTTCAGTTTCCTTGACCCTTTCGGTAGCGCATCCGCGTTAGTAGTCCCATAAGTGTAGACTTCCCGGGAGACTTGAGGGCAGCGTCTAGCACCACATTCGCCGCCACTGAGAAACAGGTACGCACCGGCAGCTATTACAAACTCTGCTGGCGCCATCTTTCCCGAGAGGTCGTGTCGGTGGACTCCGTGCTCAAGAAGACGTTTAAGCTGCGCACCGGTGACGTTCAGGACCACCAGCGTGTTCCCGAACGGCAGCACGTTGACCACGTCTTCGAACGTGATCCGGCCCGCCGTGCTCTGCGAGAAAGCGCGCGAAAGCACAGGACGCATTGGCGCAACGATCACTGGACCTTGGTCCCCAAGGCTTTCCCACTAACGGGTCTCTGGAACAACAGAACGAAATAAAACACCGCTCCTAATGCACCTCTGTGGTAACTTATGTCGCTGCCTATTGGCGATATAGCAAGTGCAGGATTCTTGAAAATCAATTTTAATTGTGAGCCAAGTGCGGAATACTGTAAAGTTCTGTTATGGAAATATTGAAGGTAATCATCCATTCTTCAGGTGTGTAGCAAAATCTTTTTTTTTCAAAGCTGGTCCAGCGCTGGCATCGAGTAGTTAAAAGTGCGTTTAAAAACCAACGGGGACCGTTCTTGATGACCGCAAAAACGTTAACAAAAAACAATGCAAATCTGCCGAGGCGAGATTTGCATATATATTGAGTGTATAGTGCAATCTTAAGATATATAAAAAAACTGCACTCAAAAACAACTTCATGTTCAAGATACGCTTGTAGAGAATTTTGGGATATGCTCTGATCAAGAGCAGCCTGACTCCTGCAGTCTAACGCAACAATACAGTTCGCCTTTGGTTTTTGTTTTACAGCGAACGCTTTACTGGCCGCGAACTTGCGATTTCGCCGTGGCGGTGCTCCGAGGAGGCACATGACGTCACAACGTGCGCCTCGCCGCACCTTTCCTCAAAATCCAACTTTCAATTTTAAGCTTTCGCTTTCTTCTATCCCTCGACTACTGATCCGGAGTTCCCGGGTTCGAACCCGACCGCGGCGGCTGCGCTTTTATGGAGGAAAAACGCTAAGGCGCCCGTGTGCTGTGCGATGTCAGTGCACGTTAAAGATCCCCAGGTGGTCGAAATTATTCCGGAGCCCTCCACTACGGACCTATTTGTTCCTCTCTTCTTTCACTCCCTCCTTCATCCCATCCCTTACGGCGCGGTTCAGGTGTCCAACGATATATGAGACAGATACTGCGCCATTTCCTTTCCTCAAAAACCAATTATCATTATCATTATCTTCTATCCCACCCTCCTTTACCCCTTCCTTTACGGCGCGGTTCGGGTGTCCACCGAGATATGTGAGACAGTTACTCTACCATTTCCTTTCCTCCAAAACCAAACAAAACAAGTGAGCCGACGGCGTTCATACAGTTCATTGGCGTTGACAAGTTTGCAAAGGCTCTTCTTTTTCACGCAAAGAAAGGCGCACAACCGGCTCCGTGGGTCAGTGGAGACTTCAATCTCGCTTTCATGTACGTGGCGTTCGTGTCCAACTGCCAAAGCGTGCGTTGATTGCGTTCCGCACACTGGGTAGGCAGCGAGCCCTCCCTGCCACTATGGGAGGTGGCATGCAGTTAATGGTTGATCGCGAGAGATTGATCACCAAACGAACGCTGCGGCCTAGCTATTACTGCTGTGCCGCATGTCAGCCACAACGCTGTCAGCGCTAATGCATTCAGGCCACATCTCTCACCACTGCCACATGTATCAAAGTACGAATGAGGCGTCTGCATATCCAGGGAGCCAGTTATGCGCCCTTCCTTTCCTCAAAGCCATAGCCGTCTAGAACATTTTCAACGCCAATGCCAATGAACACAGTGAACGCCGACATCTTTCGCTTTGTATATCCTGGACTTGCTGAGTTAATCCACATTAATGTTTTGTTTATGGGTATTTAACATCCCAAAAATACTCAGGCTGTGAGGGACACCGTAGTGAAGAGCTCCGGGAATTTCGACCACTTGGGGTTCTTTAACCTGCATAGACATCGCACAGTAAACGGGGCTCTAGAATTTCGCCTCCATCGAAACTCGACGCCGTGGCCGGGATCGAACCCGCGTCTTTCGGGTCAGAAGCCGGTCGCCATAACCACTGAACCACCGCGGCGGCTCATGTTCGCCTTTCTGACTGAGGCTCAATACATTTTTATTCTGTTCCACATCACCAGCTCGTTCTACTGATTCGCGAGTGCATTCAGAGAAGTGGCGTCAAAGCCTTCCAAATTTAAATGCTAATGGTTTGAATGTGTACAGTTTGATGCCATTATATTCCCAGAGTTTTGTATGCAAGCTTTTAGTGGAATTTTACAAAGAACGTACCGAGAACAACAAGGAATATGCATAGGTTGCCGGGCACACCCCATTCATTACAATAGTACGCCTTGAATGAAGCGCTTCGTACTTCTACGATAGACCACGCTTTTAGAGACGGGGATGATTTTCTCGTGTTTATGCAACGCATTAATTTCAGCTACCTTGGCGCAGTAGAAGAGGTTCTGCATAGAGTAAGTCGAATGAATCATAATTTTACTCCCCAAACGTCGAGTAGTGATGACCATCTCCAGCTGTTCAACATCTTCGTAACTTCTTACCGCTTATATACGCTCTAACTACTGTCCGCTCGCGTGAACAGTTGTTGCCGTTTCATTTTAACAACTCCAATACTGTTAAGAGGGCTCTCGCGTATCACCGCTTTTTGCCCGCATCAAGATAACCTTGTCGCCAAACCATACACGCCACCATTGAGACACAGTACTCGAGGTTTCGGGCGGTGTGGCTAGCCAACAAAATGGGGCAAGCAAAAGGAAGGCCAGAAGTGATTCTTTGCATACGCTCAGAATCCCTTTGTCTGGAAATGGTGGCCAAGAAATGGGACAGCGGTGGCGGCATTTCCATCTCCCCGCTCACACATCGCCAACCGTGAATTGGGAAGTTGCAGCGTTGGCTGCACAAAGAAACGTAAGACGTACAATGAGGACTTAAAAATGCCAGTACTTTACGTTCTCTCGATTAACTGCGGCAGAGTCAATGTAGGGGAAACCGGCTAATGCAGTAATGCGGGACTCAGTGAATACAAGCTGTCGTATGAGGGCGAAAACGCATTTTTGCCTAACTTTATGCCACGAGTCTGCTGGAGCCTCGTGATAAAAATGCATATGCAGTTGTTGAAGCATTTCATATCAGGAACGGAGCAAAGCATTCCATCATCATACATAGTTCAATCTACATGCGAGTACAATCCTTTTTATTTATTTCAGTAACCGGAAGATAACTGGCGATCGGTCCTTTTATCTGCGCCTGCGCATAATTCCAGATGCATGAGCTAACCATCAAATGAAATGTTTTTCAGGGGCCCTGTATTTGTTTTCACGGTCATATCCCAAATCAGGAAATCTTTAGAGGTGGTGCTTGCAGTCATCAGAGTAAAATTTAAAAGCCCTGTGTAGAGAGTATAATTTAGAAATAATTTTTGAACATTGCTGCTCGCAATAGATTAGGCGGCATCCCACCACGCGTTCCTAGTCGCCGTCACCCCGCACACGCAGAGTGGGGAATTTGCCCAAGTTACTTGGGCGAGAGGGGGCGCTATTTTTCTCGTGCATCCAGCGTGCATGAGTACTGCTCTAAAAAGTTCGGCGGCGCGGTGACGAGTGATGGAATGCCGACCGTTCGTGAGCTTTTTCTAACCTCAGTGAAAACCATTTCATGGTACAGAAAAATTTAGCGCTCTTCCCTGACTGTCGCTCGCGCTTCTTTTTTTTTTGTTGATTCTTACCATGCCTGACATTAGCAAGATGTAAAGCTGAAGTCATGCACACGCGCACAAAATAAAGTCAAAGCTTTCCTGAATGCAATGCCACACCAACTAGCCAGCAGCAGCACCCTTGCGTCCTAGACGTACAGAAGGAGAAAAAGCTCCTCTGGAACAACCGAGCGCTGTGCATTAGGCGCTTAAGCTGTTTTGTGCAACGCGCACATCTCGCTATAACACATGGGGCCATTTTCAGAGCCTGTGCCATAATAAAAAGCTTCATATTCTGCCGCAGCTGCCACATCTGATTGGTATAAATGCCGGAAGTGGATGTGGTGGTTCGGATGCAGCCAAAGGGGTCGAAGAAATCAGACGGTGACGTCGAACACTTAGCGTACGCTCTTCTAGCAGCAGATGTTCAAGAACAACCAAAATGGCGGCGCGTTTTGAAGCGGAGCCTGTCGCTTCGAAGTGAACTCGTCGGTGTTACTGCGTTTTTCTGCACGTTAACTGGCTATAAACTGGGTACGGGACTTGTGATTCGTCTTAGCTTCCCTATAACAAATTATATGAACAATAAATTTGGCATACTTTTTTTTGTTGGGCGATTCGGTTTCTCCTTGTCTTTACGAGCACCGGTTTGTTTTAGTAGAAGTTGTTCTCTTCATTTAAATTTAAATCCGGACGGCACCACTAACATCGGTGTTATCTCGTCTGCGTCCGTTGAATGATGTAACATAATCTATAATGTCTTGCAAAAAACTTGCGTTTAGTGCACGAAAACCTACATTTCGTATTCTAGAACTCTCTATTAGATGTTTAAGCGCCCAGCGTCATGATATTTTGTAATGCCTGGCAGCGTTGAAACCACTCTTGTGCACGGATGGTCCGTCGCCAGCGACGCGCTACTGCACCGACGCGTTTGACATGCCAGTGGTGGTTTTTCGGCATCTCTTAACAGTTCTCGATAACCGCGGTGGTGTGGCTCTGCATTGAGCTCACGAGTTGGATTGCAAGTGTAATTTTCAGGCGGCATGCGTGCGCTTCAATGTTGAATAACACCATAGTTGGTTGCGATCCATATCGTCCCCATATCGTGTTCGTGCTGCTGATACATGTACCATGTTGAGCCAATGAAAACTTCGTATGCGAAATCTCCCAATGCATATATGAAGAGAAACACAGCAAGAAGATTTTTTAGCTCATCCCTTTTATTTATTTGCGACAGGAAAAATAAATCCCTAACAGCGGCATCTCGCGGATCTTGCAGTACATGCATAAAAGGAATGAAAAGCGTAAATTATCATCTGCACAAACTTCCGATCACAGCACCAACTTACGTTCAGCGATGTTGCAGACGGCAAGTCGTCACGGCGTCTTGGTTCAGCAAAACAAGGAGCGTGCATTGTGCAGCGAGTGAGTGCATGATATAAATTTCCTTCTCTGTTCCCTTTTACCCCCAAGATAAATGTAAAACGCCATGTTGTACGAACAAGCTAGCTACCTTTTATTTACCATCGGCGATCGACGGCTTTAGTGGCCGCCTTCTGTCACTGAAAAGCCATGCGTAGGTGCGTACAATAATTTCTTCTTTAAGTAAACTTCCGGCATTTACGGTGAAGCAGAGAGTATCTGAACTATTGTTCCTATTTGTTGAAGTCGATTGGGCAAATAAAGCAGCTTTGATATTACTCCTTTACAGGAAATCCGATGCGCAACTAAACTTATGGCTGAATATTCCTTCTGCCGCATTCGTCGCGTTCCAATCATCGGCAAAGAGCGACAGCGCCGCTGGACGTTTCCCTGCGGCAACCACAACGTAGTGACTGCCTGCCGCCGCTAACATTCGCAACCGAACTGACAATCGCTTCCGGCGTTTCGAGAAACCAGGTGTGGCCGCTGCGGCAGATTATGACCCTCTCTATTATGAAACAATCCCGGGATATGGCCACTGGTTCCAGACAGGTCGAATGCTAGCATGACCGGCCAAGCTGCTAGCATGACCGGCCAAGCTGATAGCATTGCCCTATATTTTTGCGCCGCGCAGGCCAACTGCTTCCCTCGATGGCACCGTCACGGTCATTAGGCGACGAAATGCTCTGCAATGCTCATTAGCTGGTTGCGCTAGAAGGGACCAAACGCGTGTCACGATCTCTCTCCAGCGACACCAGTTTTATCGCTGTAATTGCAAAGACCCCAGAATTGGTACTGCAACTCAGGACTTTTTTTCACAGTTCAGGACTTTTTTTCACAGTTCAAAAAGAAAGCATTATGATCATGCTCATGGATTATTGTGATTCTGTTTTTTTTTAATGCATGTGAAATTAGTTTGTACTGGTAAAAAATCGCTGGCAGTTTTGCATTTCTAAGGAAGAATAATGTGCGAAAGCAGAATTTTGCAGGTGGACACCACCGCCACGTACCTTAAAGCGCGATTGACGTGTCCACGTTCCCAGGTAGGGAGTCAGTTACGCGCCTGTTCAACTTTTTCATCCTTAATGCCAATTTACTCAGTATACGGTGGCAGCCTATGCTCCCGTGCCGTGTTTCTACCCCAACGTTGTCCACGCTAACGCATGCAGCGCACATCTCTCTGTCACTGCCGCGATATATATCTCTAAACGCGAATATTACTTTGAAAGCAGCATTAATTGAAGAATAAAACGATGTGCAATGCACAGCGCGAAAGGGTGTTGCGATTTAACGCGAGGCGTGTTCGGTTGCGGCGATAGCGTGGTCCTCTCGCACAGGCCGCGGGTTCAAATCGCAGTCGTGGATATTTAGTTGGTTTATATTTATTTCTTTCACTGTGCACAAACGCACAAACAGCGCGAACGCACAAACAAATATCGCAAGATCCTGCTCGGGGTTTACCCATCGGAATAGTGCTTTCGTGTTTGTTTCCAGCGCCCTCTCTCAGTCTTGTCCGCTTGCGCATGAAAGAACGTTCATAAGAAAGCCTTTTTATGGGCGCGAAGGCGGTTTAGCATTGCCACCATGTACAGTCTAACATGACTTTAAAGTCACTTCAGGCTTGGCGTAAAGTGCTCTTACACAGCTTATGGAACGCGGCAGCGAATACATACGTCTTTACAAAAGAGCGCTTCAAAAACAAAAAGAAGGAGTACGACGACACAAGCGCTGACTTTCAACAGTTTAATGGAAAGCGCGTCAGGAATATATGCATGCGCAGCGTAACAAAATAAAGGCCGCCACTGTCTGGAAGACGTTGCAGTAAGGAGCGTTAGCTTTATTGGCCATGCGTAAAACGAAAGTCTTTCCGCATGCAGCGGGGCCAGTGAAGAAAAACCGTGAGGATAGGAGGGCACAACCTATTTTAGTGGCCCCATCTTGGATTCGAGAAAACGAAACTGCGCCGCCATTTCGTTCCCCGACGACATACTCACATAGTTCCACCTATATCCATCATATTGGACCGTGACGTCATCATTGCGAGCGGCAGGTGGTTGTTTCTACAGTGCTATTGTAGATGGTGCTACAAGTCTCAATGCGAGATGTGCTTTCTTCTAGTTGCTGCAACAGGTGGCGCTGTGATCTCATGGTGGTGCGGACAAAAACATAGAGTCAGGTACCACGAGATAGACACGATGTGCGTTGCGTTTAGTGAGGAGGAGGAAACGGCTGAACACTGGATACATTTCTGAAAAGGGCTGCACCCTACAGTGGCAAGCAGCGGGGCTGATTTATTCAAGGCATTGGGATTTAAGGACACTGAAGGGAAAGCAGTTTTTAAATACCCGCCGCTGTGGCTCAGTGGTTAGGGCGCTCGGCTACTGACCCGGCGTTCCTGGGTCCGAACCCGACAGCGGTGGCTGCGTTTTTATGGAGGCAAAACGCTAAGGCGTCCGTGGGCTGTGCGATGTCAGAGGACGTTAAAGATCGACAGGTGGTCGAAATTATTCCGGAGCCCTTCACTACGGCACCTCTTTCTTCCTTTCTTGTTTCACTCCCTCTTTATCCCTTCCCCTACGGCGCGGTTCAGGTGTCCAACGATATAAGAGACAGATACTGCGCCATATCCTTTCCCTAAAAACCAATTATTATTAAGCGGGTAGAAGTAAGCAAGCGAAGGTTATCTGATTAGTAGCTAAAATCAAGAGAAGAGTAAAATTTCATAAGACAAGGCTAGGTGGCTTGAGCCACCGCCCGATTTAAAGGATGCAGCCATATCGATCCATCCGTCCGTCCGTCCGTCCGTCCGTCCATCCATCCATCCATCCATCCATCCATCCATCCATCCATCCATCCATCCATCCATCCATCCATCCATCCATCCATCCATCCATCCGTACGTACACACACACACACACACACACACACACACACACACACACACACACACACACACACACACACACACACACACACACACACACACACACACACACACACACACACACACACACACACACACACACACACACACATACATACATACATACATACATACATACATACATACATACATACATCCCCATGCATCCATCCATCGGTAGAAGACCCCACAAAGTCTAGAACCGTCACGACTACGAGCTAGCGCTCTTAAAACAAAAACGGCCCTGTCATAGTTACGATGCGTTTGAAATCACGAGCTCTTCCTTGGTATGAGCAACAGATCTGCTACTAATACACTGTTTTTGTTCTTTGCGATTTAAACAGTTTCCGTAATCTCGCGCACAAGCGTATTCCCGTGCCCATCCAGGAGCGTGCATCGCGTGAAAGCAGGCTTGCAATGTCAAGGATTCGGCACGCGTTCACAATCCCGGCAATGTGGCATCTAGGTTCCCTTGGCTGTCCTGTGGACATCGTTGGGGTGCTCCCTTAATATTTCACTGGAACACCTGCCGTTCCGGCCTATGTACACATCACCGCATTCAAACGAAATCGTATATGCCACGCCCTCCGTACAACCTACAAACGGGTTTCGTGTCTGATATTGCAGCCTACGTCTTTCACGTGGTCTCTGTTGGCGCGTTTACACAGATGCTGTAGTTTGCCTGGTGCAGAAAAAAACAACATCGACGCCCACTCGACTGCCGATCCTTTTTAGCCTATGAGAAAAATTGTGTAATTTACTGCCACAACTTTCTTGCTGGCACTTGCCGATTCGACAACGTCCTGACTACCGTCATTCTTCAAGGCGCTCAACGATGGAAATCAACAAATGAATAGGATATCCTACGCTGGACAGCCTGCTTACTTGATGGGCAAAAGTGGACGCCGTAGTGTGCAAGCAAGACTTTCTCAGGCCATTTATAAAACAGAGGTTAGCAATAGCTCTCGTCAGAAGTTTTGAGTGCGCGGAACAAATGGGTAAGAGCGGCTCATTTGCCATCGGCTCGTATGTCCAACATGCATGGTCGCCCAAGAACGCCGGCCTGAGATCCAAAAACCGCATTGAAGCATCAACATCCGCAACCTCATGTGTTATCAAAAGCGAACACAGGCCTTGGCTAAACAGTTGGGTAATTTCAGACATTGCAACGCGAGGCTCCGGGATCAACCCATCACCGAGAAGAAGATTATCGGCTACAAATCTAAATATTTTGCTCACACATGTTCCGGCCAGTTTACTTTCTGTTAATCTATTTCTCCGAGCCATAAATAAGTCACTAAGAATGAGCGCCACACAGGACCCGATACAATTACCAGTTTTTTTGGACATACAAGTAGTAGTCCCACATGGCAAAGGTGGACCACAGGTACAATGATAGCAACGGGGCAACGTCATTTTGAGAGACCCAAGCGGCATTTTGGAACGCTGTCGCACCGTGCAGGTCAGTAGCCTCAAGTCGACACATGCAACTAGTTCTTCTTGGGGAATCGAATAATATAGGCATTTGATGTCAACAGGCCAGAGGAAAAAACGGGTGTCAGAATAATCTTTCAAGATTCGTGTGACATCCTAGGAATTCGTGACACGAAAGGATCGTCAATGTTAGACGCAGTTTTTGTAGGAAGGGGTAATCAGTTTCTGCCAAGTCACTTTTTCTGAAATTATGGCTCTGAAAGGAAAACCAACCTTATGCGTTTTAGCAGTAAAGAAAAAGACCTGCCCAATTCCATTTCTTCCTCTTGATTTCGTCTAGGTTCTCATTAACCCGCGTTTGTTCCCTCACGCACTCTGCCCGCTTCCGATCTCTTAACTCAACACATATCAGTTTTTTTCCATAGCTCGCTGCGTTGTCCTTAACTTAAGCTGAACACTTTTCGTAAGCCTCCACCTTTCTGCCCCGTAAGTGAGTACCGGTAAGATAGAGCTGTTGTACACTTTTCTCTTTAGGGATATTGGTAAACTGCCATTCATGAGCTGAGAGAACCTGCAATATGCGCTACACCCCATTCTTATCAGAAAAAAGGGTTAGTACTGTGCGAGTTAGACACGACAGGAGAACAGGAACAAACACGACAACAGAGGCGCCTGTCGTGTCTAATTCGCGCAGTACTAACCTTTTTTCTGCAATGAACCAACTAGCCCGAAAGAACGTCCTACTCAATTCTTATCCCTTTAGTTACTTCCCTCTGATGATATGGATAAGCGGTCACTACCAGCTCTAAGTAGAGGTATTTCTTTACCACTTCCAGCACCTTGCTACCAATTCTGAACTGCTGTTCTCTTGCAAGACTTATAAACATTACTTTGGTTTTCTGCATAGTAATTTTTAGACCCACTGTTCCACTTTGCCTGTCTGACTCATTGATCATGTTTTGCAGTTCATCCCCTGAGTGACTTACCAAGGCAGTGTTATCAGCGAATCGCATATTATTTTGGTATTGTCCGCCAACTCTAATCTCTACCTGTTCCCGATCCAGGACATGGAATGCCTGCTATAAACAGCTGGTGAATAGATTGGCGAGATCGTGTATCATTTCCTCGCACCTTTTCCTATAGTAATTTTCTTTCTGACTTGATGAAGGACTATGGTAGTTCTGCAGCCGTTCTAGACATCTTCAAGTACTTTTACACAAGACTTTTCTACACCCTGATTCCGCAGTGGCTGCATGACAGAAGACGTTTCCAGTGAGTAAAATGCTTTCTGTTAATCAACGAAGGCTGTATACAGGGGTTGGTCCCATTCTGCGAATTTATCTATGACCTGATTGACAGTCTCCATATGGTCTATTGTCCACTATTCTTTACGAAAGCCAGGCTGATCTCTTGGCCGATGGAAGCCTAATGTTGTCCTGACTATATAATTGAATACCTTTGTAAATACCTTGTGGGTAATGGACGGTAAGCTGATCGGTCTGTAATATTTCATGTAATGGCGTCTCCTTTCCTATGAATTAAGATAACATTAACGTTCTTCCAAGCTTCTGGTACGGTCGAGGTCATAGGGCATTGCGTATACAGGCTGGCTTGTTTTATAGCGCAACCTCCCCTCCGTCCTTAAAAAGATCTGTTGTCGCCTGATCCTCAGCAGCTGCTTTTCCTTTTTGTATTGCCCCTAAGGGTTTCTTCACTTGCTCTTTCATTGGTGACGAGATAACGCATCGCTGTTCACTACAGTCTCTCTCTTTGGCGTTCTGATTACATTGGCTACTGTATAGATTATTTTGTGACTCTACGGCTAAGTTTAGGTTTATGTTTTTGGGCGTTTAACGTACCAAAGCACTCAGGCTACGAGGGACGCCGTAGTGAAGGGCTCCGTAAATTTCGACTAACTGAGGTTCTTGAACGTGCACTGATATCGCACAGTACACGGGCCTCTAGAATTTCGCCTCCGTCGAAATTCGACCGCCACGGCCGAGATCGTACCTGCTTCTTTAGGGTCAGCAGCCAAGTGCCATAAGCACTGAGCCACCGCGGCGCCTCATCTTCGGCTACATTAAATATCTTATATTGCAATTGACATTGCCCTGCTTGTATCTAAACGCATACATCTGATTTTTACCTATGGCCAGTTTCCTCTTCACCGCTTTTAGGCTGCCTCCACTTTTTTTTTTAGCATGCTCGATTCCCTCCATTTTAAACTTACTTATGTCGGCTACTTTGCGCTTATTTATCAACTTCGATAGCTCTGCTAGTCCTATTTTTTCGCTAGGATTAGACATCCTCATGTTTTGGCGTTTCTTAAATAATGCTTGGATTCCTGAGATAGCTTGCAGGTAACGTGCCGAACCATCCTACCACCTACTTCTACGGTGCACTCCGTAACGATAGTAGTGAGATTATCGTTAATTGTTTGAACATTAAGATCGTCTTCCACAGCTAACCCGAATATCTGTTCCGTAGCGAAATCCTGAACTCCTCTACTTTCCTTTTTGCTACTAACTCGATAATGGACTTCTCCTTCACTTGTTCCTTGCGTTCTCTCTTCAAATCTAGGCTAATTCGAAACCTTACATGTCTGTGGTCGGTACAACGCAACTTTCCCACGAGCTACATACCCTTCACAATGCCACGGTGAGCGCATGGTTATCAAGTTTATTTCATTTTTAGTCTCACCATTGGGGCTCTTCCAGGTCCTCTTCCTGTTCTCTTATTTTCGGAATAAGGTATTCGGGATGCGGAAGTTATTTCTCTCTGATAACTCTACTAACAACTCCCCCCTGCTAATCCTAGGACGTATCGCATAGTCGCCTACCGCCTGGTCGCCAACCTGCTTCTTGCCTAACTTCGCATTGAAATCGCCCATCAGTAAAGTGTACTGTGATTTTACTTTGCTCATTGCTGTTTTCACGTGTTCATAGAAGATTTCAACGATCTGGTCATCATGGCTGGATGTAGGCGCGTAGGCCTGCACTGCCTTCAGCTTTTGCCTCCTATTTAGGACATGATATCGTCCTGTCGTTGCATAGCTATAAACAGTGCCTGAAGACATACTGTTCTGCTATTACCGCTGCCAAAAAGAAATATTTTACTGACGACCTCCCATCCCTTTTGCAGAGTAATCCTAAGAAGTTCTCGCAAACTGCATCTCCTGAATGTAAGCAAGTCTTCCTACAACTACACAATAGTGATGGGCTGCCACCAGGTGACACTGAATGTGCGACTGCGTTTAATAGATTTTTTTGCGTCAGTATTTGCTAAGGAAGACCACTCCAGCATGCCTATTGTTCCCGACTCTGACTTCCCGACTCTGACTATTGTTCTCAATTCATGGAGCCTGCTTGCATTTTTGCCGAGGGTCTTGCATCGCTGATTAAAAACCTCCAGTTTATGACTTTTGCAGATGACTGTGTTGTTTACCGCATGATCACTTGACGGACTGACCACCTGACTTTTTTAAAATGATCCTAGCATTATTGTTGATTGGTGTGAAAACTGGCACATGATCCTATACCCTACTAAATGTAAATCTATGACAATAAACACCATCTGCCGGGCTAGTTGCTTGGGCGGCGCTCTTTACTATCTTCTTCTTCCTGTTTTGTGTTCGCGCTGCTGATACATATGACATTTAGCAGGAAACATATTATGTCTAACTTCAACTACTCTATTAATAACACCTTCCTATGCAAAGTTATGTCTTACAAATATCTCGGAATTCAGCTCACTCCAGATTTTTCATGGCTTTGTCACATTTCAGCAGTCTGCAACGAACTGTCGAGGACACTGAGTTTCATACGCCGTACCCTGCGAAACTCTTCTAGCTCCGTTCGTAAACTCGCATACCAAACCTTTGTTCGACCCCAGTTGGAATTCGTCTCATCTATATGGTCGCCGCATAAAGCATATCTCGTTGAAATGCTCGAGACTATTCAAAACAAAGCTGCCCGGTGCATTGATAGTAATTATAGTCCCATCGCCAATGTCTCCGAGCTTAAAACTCCTAATGATTTGAAGATACCTGAAATTCGTCGTTCTCTTTCACTTCTGTGTTTATTTCATAAATATATTTACACCCGTCCCTCGTTACTGCCTCTAGAATCACCTTTCCGCTCTTCAGCTCGCTTGCATAATCATCTCAGCTTCAATCGTATATATGGCAAAACTCAATCATTTATTTCTTCTCGTCAACTAAACAAATCAGGCTCTAGAAGGATCTTCCTGACAACATAATCTCCTGTCCTTATCCTATAGGACCCTATCTATGAATTTATTCATTGAGTATTGTTTCAAATATTTTTCTACAGTTTCAGTTGCTTCTATATTGTTCTCTGATGTACCCCTATTTTTGTTTGCACTTGACTACTACCTCTTCGCATATTCGCGTTTCGCACTTTTTTCGTATTTTCTATTGTTTTGTTCAGATGTTATTTTTTCTCCGCTTTAAATAATCTTTGTGTTTTTTTTCTGCCCTGTACCTCGTCCTTTGTACTGTTATTGTGATTTTATTACTTCTCTATATTCCTTTTCCTTGATGCCCCCCTCACTGAATGCTCCTCGGGGCCTGTGAGGTATCAATAAATAATAATAATTTCAATAATAATATTGAGGATAAAATATTCTGTTGGAAAAAATAGAGCGCACTCGGCACAACGGACAACGAATACCAAACAACACAAGCACTTGTGCTCTTTGGTCTTCCTTGTCCGTTGTACTGAGTGCGCTATATTTTTTCCACGATGCTGTACCAACTAGCTCGAATGTCGATTCTACCTCAGTTTATAATATCCTCAATAGGAGGAAAATGTTATTGAGCCGAATTACGACAGCTGTCACCTTCTGTTTAATACTATGGAACACCTGTACGTTGCCAGCTTTATCTTGACTGATGAAGAATCTCACACCTAGTTCTCATCTCTCCGCTAATCCGCGATAGCGCAGTATGTGCCCGCCCTTTAGTACTGTATACACCTCACCCGTCCTCGTAACTTCATTAAGGCCTATTGCATCCTTTTTAATACCCCCTATTCGCTCGAACAGCACTCATTACATAAGGTTCTAGCGCTCAACGTTGCCAGGTACAGTTTCCAATGGCGGCCTGTCCGGAGCCAGATTCTTAGCACCCTCCGCTGCGTCACAGGCCTGACCGCCGCTTTGGCCAGTTGCTCCGCAGCCACTGGGGACTGAGGGCCAAGGGTTAATTCGTTTTTTTTTTCATAGAAGGTAGTGGCCAAGTAGTACACCAAGGTGGCCAAATCAAGTTCTGGTGAGGGAGTGCGTTGTCGGTTCTGGTCAGCGAGATCAAGCAGCACCCAAGGCCTGCTTATGCAATTCCATCGCCACGTGGCGTTTCTTTTTTTTCAAACCGGGTGGAGAATTGCGCGGCACCGGAATTCGAGCCCCGGTACTCTTGCACGCGAAGCGGATGCTCTGCCTTTACGCCATCGCTGCTCCTCCCTTTAAATATTCAATAATTGCCAAAGACACGAGAAACGGATCATCAATGACAAGCGTACAACATGAGTTCGTTTGCAAAAAAAAAGTTGAAACTGCATGTTGGCAGGTGGCACGCTAAGTAGTGGTCTGACGGGAGCATGGACAGCTAGCTCCCTGGGGTATTTCTGCTTCGTTTTACAGTTTGCTGCACTCGCCGGATACCCGTGTTACGGTAATGGCGCATCTTCACTTAAGCAACCGTCAACTGAGCGGTGCTCGGTGACCGGGGGCATTCACATTCAAAAGTGTTAGGTATTGTTTCAATGGAAGTCAAGCATCGTTCTGTGCAATTGCACTGGCCGGCGCTTTACGAAGGGACTTGTAATAAGGAATAATTACTCATTTACATCCACCCGAGCGCAGCCATACGGCTACCTTGCTACCATGCTACCTTAGGGGATACCCCTAAACATTTCACGTACTAACACGACGGAACTTGTGGACATCATCCCACGAGTAGCGAACATTGTCGATAAAAACATGGTCAAACTGTAGACGAGATTTGGTGGCGTTCTTCCTATGTCCAGTGGATTTAGTCCTCAGCAATTTGCTCACAGAACGCACGTGCGCCAAAAAGTTCTCAGTTATGTATTACTTAGATCCATTTAGTTTTCTAACGTTGCGCATAGCAGAGTTAGTTCGAAAGTCTATCATCTTAAAATTCACATGCTTTATTTTTCCACCTCTTTTAACGCCTGATCGGTGCCAACGCTCGATATTATCGCACACAACACCTCGCTTTGTGGTTAGCAGGTACATCCATGAATTTAGTCGCGTATCGAGTGTCTGTCTGGAAGTGCCGCCAAGCCTCCTTCTATGATTAAGGTGTTTCCTGCGGGACCGATCCTCAAGGTTATCGTTTTTTAGCGCAATACTACGCATCATACCGTTTTTGCCAGCCACCGTCTTTGCTACTTCAACACGCAAGGTGACGTCATTTGCGCTAGCAGAAGCCGCTTCTAGTTTTCTCAAATGGTCGTCAAACGAGGCAGCCTTAGCAGTGGCGGTCATGATTTCTTGGCTAATGTGGGCTTGACCGGCCAATAATTGACCCAGCTTTTTCTCTGATCTCAACTCAGCATCGTGTTCCGGGGTGGTCCATGTTGGACCAATTTCCATTCTTTCCATTCTTCCCGAAAACAATATGCGTGCCTTAAGATTCACCCCTCCTTACTCCAATGTCCAATACCTGGCTCTATGATTAGGAATTATTTTTGTTAGCAGTGTACTTCTTTGTTTATTACGCAGTGACTTGCGACAAGTTATTGCACACCATGTAGCTTCTTTTCTAACCGTTTATATATGTCAATGTATAATTTCTTATGTAACCTTATTTATAACCGCAATATTGTTGCTGATTCTAAAGAACAGTACTTATTAACAAATGGATGTACTCTATCTTGCTTGCACCGATTCGGTCTCCAGCATTAAAAAAAAAACCCGCCGCGGTGGCTCAGTGGTTAGGGCGCTCGACTACTGATCCGGAGTTCCCGGGTTCGAACCCGACCGCGGCTGCTGCGTTTTTATGGAGGAAAAACGCTAAGGCGCCCGTGTGATGTGCGATGTCAGTGCACGTTAAAGATCCCCAGGTGGTCGAAATTATTCCGGAGCCCTCCACTACGGCACCTCTTCTTCCTTTCCTCTTTCACTCCCTCCCTTATCTCTTCCCTTACGGCGCGGTTCAGGTGTCCAACGATATATGAGACATATACTGCGCCATTTCCTTTCCCCCAAAAACCAATTATTATTATTATTATTCCTAAATAAAATAAAATAAGCAAATAAACCTTATTTATGCACGACGTTAATATAAGGGGGTCGCCAATAATTCTGGTTTCAAAGAAACAGTAACATAAGTAGTTCTTGCGCCTTCCCCTTTTTAGCATTCTCGATTAAGCCATGCCTGGCGAGCATTCCTTGGTTTCCTTTTGTTTGGATATGGGAAACACTCAACGTGTACTGCTTTTATGACATTTTAAATAGATCATGTTTTTTATCAGGATCTGAAATCTCATACAGAGGACTCCAGATTACTTGTTCAAATCTAGACCGAAATCATGCCAGAGCGCCCTCACTGACAAACTGTCGTTCTTGCTGAGCAGTTCTTCATGCTTTTGTAACAAGCCGTTACGCGAAGCTAAAAATTGGCACATGATCACAAACTTCCACAGAAATAACATCAGACAAGACTGACATTGTGGTGACTTCATCTGTTGAGGTTCAAGCCGATCTCAACAGGCGCGTTGTGTCACCGGTTTTATTCACGAAACCGTTACCGTCTAGGAGACATTTGAGGTCGCTGAGTCGATAGTGAAGAGAAATCTATGTTGATGCTGCCACCAAGAACTAAATAAAGTTCCTTTTCAGTTTGCCATCTTAAAAAGTGTAATGAAACGCAAAAAAAAATTAGAGGTGCAACCACCTGGGGGCAGGTACACAAACTAAAAATTGTTCTGTCTGGGTTTTAGGGTAAGAATTTGGAAAATCTACAGACGATATCGTTATATCCGGTACTACTGACCACCTTAAACATTCATTCCTTTCCAGCTATCATTGCACTAACCCGTTTTCAAATGTGGTGTGCTGGCCTGAGGATTTCGCCAATGTGGTGTAGTACTCAGCCACACCCTCCATATGAACAAACCAATTAACCATCGGCCATCAGCCACCAGCGGCTCCGGAGCAACTGACCAAGGCGGCGGTCAGACCTGTGACACAGCGGAGGGTGCTACGAATCTCTAGCTCCGGATAGGCCGCCATTGGACTCTGAACCTGGCAACTTTTAACGCTAGAACGTTATCTAGTGAGGCTAGCCTAGCTGTGCTGTTCGAGGAACTAGAGGGAATTAAATGGGATGTCATAGGGCTTAGATCAGGACGACAGGTGAGGTGGATACAGTACTAAAAGACGGGCACATACTCTGCTATCGCGGATTAGAGGATAGACGAAAACTAGGTGTGGGATTCCTGATTAATCAGGATATAGCTGATGACGTAGATGAATTCTACAGTATTAACGAGAGGGTGGCAGCTATCGTCATTAAACTCAATAGGCGGTACAAGTGAAGGTGGCGCAGGCCTATGCCACTACATTCAGCCATGATGACTAGATAGTTGAAAGCTTCTGCGAAGATGTGGAATAAGAAATTAACAAAGTAAAATCACAGTACACTATACTGATGGGCGACGTGAATGCGAAGGTGGACGAGAAGCAAGCTGGCGACCGGGCGGTAGGCGACTATAGGGCAGGTTCTAGGAATAGCAGGGGGAAGTTATTACATATTGTAGACGAGCGCAAAACGGACAACGGACCTCGAAGAGAGAAGACGACACGGGCACTGTCCAGCAACTCCGTTTTGTTCGTTTTGCGCTGGTCCACAACATGAGTTACTTCCAACTTGCCCCACACAAAGTACTGTTAAGTTATTAGTAGAGTTCTGAGAGAGAAATAACTTACGGATCACGAACACCTTCCTCCGATAACGACAGAACAGATATAGGACGTCGAAAAGCGCCAAATGTGAGAATAAAAAAATGCCGACGTTTACGTTACTTCGTAATGCGAAATTTGGGCGCAGCACATCAGCTGTTTCAGCTTTTCGGTAGATTGAGGTAAAGAATTTGAGCAAGGCATGTATCTACAATTACAGACAACTTGTTATTTTCACAAATATTCCTTCTTCAAGAAACACTCCACTAACAGTTCATGACTGCCATGAACGAAGTTTTGTGGTCAGAGAAATAAATGAATATATGTCCGACTTGATCCACCAATGCCTGATTCTCAAAGAGGAGGTCTATGCAAGTACTTCACGAAGTTGTCACAGCCGTGCGAGGCATTACGAGCGAGATAAACGGGATGTTCTCCCGCATAAGTGGTAAGAAATTCCTGTTTGTCTTTATACCTACATTAAAGTTCCACCCCTGCTAGACTTGGTGTGCATCGATGGGTGGTTAATTCGCGTCGCAGGAAGCGCACGATATCTCTGGTGAGTGCGGTAGGGGAGGAGTAGGCAGCCACTACCAGCAAGCCGATGGCCAACTTTGCGGCGCACAGTTCACCAACTTCGTCTGACGTGCCAAACATTTCGATCGGTATTGTAGAGAGACACGTACGCAAGTAGATAGCCACTCCCGCTGCTTTGTTGTGGTCTCTGCGAGCGCCAAAGCATTACTGGCAATGATTTAGGGAGCCTCTTCGAGATCCACCGAGGTTTCCACAAGGCAAAGTACAGAGGCATGCCGCAGAATGTTATCGTGATGTACGATCTTGGCATGTGCTGCAAGGGAGCGTACTTTGAGAGCGAAGTTTAACAAGTAGTGCGGCTGTTCAGTCATGGCGAGGCACTTGACGGTGATGGTGTCAACTTTGTGGGACTGCAACCGACAAAATTCATTGGCTAGCTTTCTGTCCGGATTGGCTTTTCGGTGGTAGAATGTGAAGTCGTTGTCAACATAGATAAGGTAGAGTCCCTTGATGTCTGTAGCGCGACTCAGTGCCACGCATACCAACTTCTGTGGATGATTCTTGGCGTAAGAGTACATGACTTCATTGCATGTGCCACTCTGGGATTTATGAACGATGATGGCACTTGCCTGCACAGCGGGAAGATGGCATCTTCTAACCGATACCTTCGTCTTCTTATCGATAACGCAGGCGACCCTGCTCCTTTTAATCGGCATCCAGTTCGGTTGAGTATTTCTGTTGACCTTCCATAACTGGTGGGATTTTGCGGCCGCCACGGTTCCGATCGCAAGATTGAGCCTAGCTCGCCGAAATGCAACCATATGCGTTGAGGTTTCGGACGGGTGTCGTTTTCGATGTATTGCTGTGTTCTCACCGATCCATTAACCAGGCCATCTAAAATATCCACGTTGAGGGTGATCATGTAAGGCTTGCCAACGTACAGCATTATATTCGCTGGCAAATTTCCTAGCGTTTCTGCTCGGCCGATGCATGTATCGAGATTCGCCACCACCGATCCGGCGCTCTGATTGCCGTCGCACAGGGGTTGCATTGGAGGAGGCGCAAAGATGGCAATTAACTTATCGAGAGGTCGCTGGAGGCAGGACCTGGGCGCATAGGAAGGTTGCGCGGCGAAGAGACCGCAGCGACTGACTGATGCCGCTGACGCTGCTAGCGAGTAAAGCGAACGTGGCCATGCGTTTCGGCTTGGGATGCACGCACAGGGGTCCGCTGATGCCGAGCCGGCGATTCGGCAACCGCGGAGAACACCGCACGCTATCGCTCGGTCCCCGCCACGGAGCAAAGAAGCAAGGAGGGGGGGGGGGGGGGGTGCACACGCACTGGCGAACGGCGGCGGCTATGCGTTTCGGCTTGGGCGTGCGGGAGAAATGGCGCCAGGAGCGCGCGCAGCTACAGCAGCGCGCTGCCCCGGCTGCGGAGCTGGTCACGAGGGACAATGGGGATGCCGCGAAACGGAAGAGCGGGCGCCACAGAGCTGCGCTATAAAATGAGTCTCCACAATATGGGCTCACCCTGGAATCGTGCGGGATGTGCAGGTCCTCGGAAAAACACGAGAGAATGGTAGGGTCTCGAATCAGCCTAGATTTGAAGAGGAAATGGAAGAACCTGGTGAAGGGAAAGTTCATTATTGTGTTAGCGTTGAAAGGGAAAGAAGAGGAATTCGGGATTTCGCAGCACACCAGATATTCGGCTGCAGCTGAGGAAGTGGATTTTCATGTTTAAACAATGACCGACACTGCTAATAACAATACAATAAGAGCAATAAGAGCAATAATCGCGCTGCTGTCATTACGGAGTGCGCAGTAGAAGTAGGCGGTATTACGGTTCGACACGATCCGCAAGCTGTCTGCGGCGACGAAAGATCAGGTTAAGAAACGCCAAAGCATTATGGCGTCTAACCCAACAGGCAGAATAGAACTAGTAGAGCTATCAAAGTTAAAAAATAAGGGCAAGGTAGCGGACACAAGGAAGTTCAATATGGGGAGGATCCAGCGTGCTCTAAAGAAGAGAGGTAGACTGAAAGCGGTGAAGAGGAAACTAGGAATTGGTGAAAATGAGATGTATGCGTTAGGAGAAAAGGAGGGCAATCTCATTAGCTATATGAATAAGGTAGTTAAAGTAGCCGAAGAGTTTCACGTAAATCTATACAGTAGCCAATGTAATCAGAACACCAGAGAGAGACTCTAGCGAACAGCAATGCGGTATCTCGTCACTAATGAAAGAGCAGGTAAAGAAAGCCTTTGGGGCAATACAAAGAGGAAAAGCAGCTGATGAGGATTAGTTGACGACAGATCTTTTTAAGGACAGAGGGGAGGTTGTGCTAGAAAAACAAGCCAGCATGTATACGCAACGCCCAATGAACACGGCCTTACCAGAAACTTGGAAGAACGCTAATATTATTTTAATTCGAAGGAGAGGAGACGCCAAGGATTTGATATATTAAAGACCGATCAGCTTACTTTCCGTTGCCTACAAGGTATTTACTAAGGTATTCACTTATAGAGGACATTTGACTTCAATAAGCCAAAAGATCAGCCAGGCTTTCGTAAGGAATAGTCGACAATAGACCATAATCACACTCTCAGTCAGGTCATAGAGAAATTCGCAGAATGCAACTAACCCTATACACAGCCGTCTTTGATTAAGAGAAAGCATTTTACTCAGTAGAAACCTCTTCTGTCATGCAGTCAATGCGGAATCAGGGTGTAGAAAAGGATTACGTAAAAGTACTGGAAGATGTCTATAACGGCTTCACAGAAATAAATATTGCTATTACAAAAGATGCCAGTAAAGGATACACGATCTCGCCATTGCTATTCACCGCCTCTTTATAGAAGGTATTCCAAGTCCGGGATAGGGAACACTTAGGGATAAGAGTTAATGAAGAATACCTAAACAATATGCGATTCGCTGGTTACACTGAGGATTATTCTGACTTCGTCGTCATTGGCATTGTCTTCTGTGGCACGCCATGCGAACACATGTTTTGGCTAGTTTCTGGAGGCACGTTCTTAATTAAATAGGAACCTAGAGAGTATGCTACAGCCATAAAAAAGGGAAAAAGGGAATATCATTGCTTGAGTGGTTTCTCTAAGCACACAAATGAGGGTTATGAATATAAGTTCTGTTGCATCCAAAGCCGTGCTATATTAGCTAACAATTGCGCAAAATAAGGCCAATCTTGAACAGTAGCATGGCGAACACCCTCCAATCAACCTGCGATCAAGTCTTGAAACGTAGGCCCTGGTTACAGTAAAACAACCTGAGCGCAGCATCTGCAAATCCAATGGTCACACGGAAAGAGTCACATGTACAGACAAGCAATGCATCTGCTATCAATGTCAAAAGAAACGCAAAGGGGATATTTGAAACGCAAGCGCAAAAACTCGGAAATATTATACTTCATGGAGAGGAAATTCAAATCGGGGTCGTTACAAGCTGAAAGAACTGTTGTCACGTCTTAGAAATAAAAAAACAACTCCACTGCCAGATTTTTAGGACTAAGAACTCTTTCTGCTTGAGTGATTCAACTGTATTGCTCTAATTCATCTGTCCCTGATACAAGTCAATGTAAACGAAAACGCGAACACTTTCAGGGGCACTCAGCATTTGTTCTTCTCCGCGAGCGGAAGCCTAAACGTCAACGAGTCATGGTCAGACCCATCACGTCTTTCTGGAAATGCATGTTTTATTGCACCACTGACAGCAGCGTCGTTGACACCGAGCGCCAGAGCATGGTGGACAAACGAATAAATATAACTCCGTCTGTAGCAGACATAGCGGAAGCCAACAGTCACTGAAACCAAGGAGCATATACAGATGATTTTTTTTTACCTTGTTGTATACATCAATGGCAGATTAATAGGCAAATATTTTAAAGATAATGCCCCCGGTTGGATGCGGTACATGTAAATATTGCATCCGGCGCTCTTACCAACTGAGCTACGGCGACGGCTGTCTAATATTCTGCTTTCTGGGGTATTTATGTGTAGTGTAACCGAACCTTGAGAGTGTCTACCAGCGCCCCTCTCATCTATAGCGGGGGACGCAGTGCGTGCTGCATTGCCGCGAATGCCACTATGCGCGTGATAGACCGGTGAGCGCGGTAGCTTTGCGCGAACCCTCTTATGCTACCTACACCATCAACACTGCCAGATACGACTTCCTTCTTATCTATTGAACAGACAAAGGAAGGGAAAAGAGGGGCTCGTTGTGACATACATGACGGAAGCCAACAGTCACTCAAACTAAGGAGCTTAGCGGATGTTTTGTTTTTAATGTGTGGTGTTCATGAATGGCAGATTAAAGTGATAATTATTTTAAAGATAATTTATTATAAAGCAGAATAAGACAACATTTTCTGTAGTAGGCCCTTTTAAAACGACCCCATTAAACGCTGCAAATTTTGAGCGAATTGAGCGTTTAATATATGCGTTTAAAATTACTGTTTCGTACTAATCGGCCAGTAAGAACTGCTCGACACATTCTCGCAACACTGCTACGTTAATGCAACGCAGAAACTGAATCGCGCAGGAAAGAGAATGGACGCAAGGCCTTACGGAACGCGACGCGCGTCCACACAGGGTACGCAACGAGGTTATGAGGAGCAACCTCCCTTCTCCATTAATGTATCGCGGGTGGCTCATCTACACAACAATTAAATCACGCCTTCAGAGTCAAATTCTAAAGCTACATAGCGAGACATCGGTCATGCAGGTGTGAATCGACAGAAAACACTCGACTCCTTCGGGAGGATAAGCCTCCTCAGGCAAGACGGAGTTCTTAGCGTCCAGGTTTACCAACGCAACGAAAATGGCTGACAGCCTACGCAGACACCTACAAAACAGGCACACGGGGAGAGAGAAGTAAAGCAAAAGCCCGTAAAAAGGATTCAGCATGGAGATTATTTCATGGAGAGAAGCTGCAATATGATGACTGCAAAGAAATTTCGCCCGTCCTATATTTAAACAAAGAACTGTACAGCGCTTATTTTATGCGCGCAATGGTAATAGTTTAAACTGTATTAAAAGAGTTTTCTTTTGCAGTACCATTTCTAGGGTGCCCCAATCACACCGCTCTCTTCAAGCGCGGCAAGTTGATGAGCGTTGATCGTGCGCCCAGCCGCAATGTGGCGCCGTTTCGCAGCTGGCACCGCAGATAGCGCCTCTGGTGGCGGCGAAATGAGGCGACGAAGCCAAGGCAGCCAGCAAGCCGCGAAAAGACGGACCGTGCTATCAGTTTAGCCACGCATGCTGTCACGCAGCCCGTCTCAAAAAAGGCGTTATCGCTGGATGCGGCCGCGTAGCCAAGAGCGACCCGGAGCGCGCAGTACGCACGTACAAGTGTTGTGCGCTGAGTGCTTTTCCGAGATATTTGCCCCTATCCAGAAAACCCGCAAGTGGCGACAATGTTCAAATGCCATGCGCGTTTTCGATGGTGCGGCAGAGTGAACACATCAGCAAAGAAGAGCGTGCAGTACCTGTTCATCGATGGACGCCCTGATGCCTCCCGCATTGGCCACAACGGCAGCCACCCTCGACCAGCTCCCCGCTGGGCTGGGCAGGGATGCCAGCTTCTTGAGGAAGGCGTCCATGACGAGGCTGCCGAGGTTGCACTCGGCGAGTCGGCACGAGGGCTTGTCCCCCTGAAGGAACACCTTGCTCGTGGCCACGGCGGCAGCACGACCCTCTGCCACACGCTCGCGGTAGCGCTCCAGGAGGGCCAACCCGTCAGGGTCTGGCCCGAAGGCAGAAAGAAAAACAAATAAAATGAGATAACTATTAGAAAAAAATAGCCAAATCAAGACAAGCCAGCGTCATAAAAGTGCAGAGATCTGGAACTCGCTTGTTTCGTCCTGACTTGTTCGCTGCATATGCCTCCGTCCTCGTCATCTTCCCCTGAACAGGTTAAGTACTCCATCCGAGGCTGCTATGTTGAACAGTCACTGCAGGATATCTACTACTGTGGGCACTGCAGTCCTTCCACGAGGGCTTTCTATGTAAATGGTGTTCAGCACTCCCTGCCGCCTTGAAGGCCCAAAGCGGTCACAGAATGGAGATTTTAAATCTATTCCCTTCCACACCTAGCTGATTGAGGGCGCTTAGTTGTCAAGCTTCGTTCTTGCTGTCTGGCGGCGGTCCTCCCTCTGCGCTGCGATAATCAGTTTCGCTTGAAGTGCCAGTCTGTCGATGGTGCCTTGTAATGCCGTGTAATGCAAGGCGCACCCAAAAACAGGTGTTATTGGACGGCTGTGCTAGACAGTGGCTGCTTCTATCGCGCATTTCCGATTGTTTTTCGACGCACGAATTGTACTCTGAATAATGCAGTGTCGGGAAACGCCGTTCGACGCGCTTTTTCTGCGAAAAAAAAAACGAATTTTTTCTCCGCGGGAAGTTATCGATTGTCGACGTTAACTATTCCCCTTTCATGGAGTGAAATGACGGAACTCGCGTGCTCCCGTCCAGCCTTGGCCCTAACTAAAGGCCGCTGAAGGGCTTGAGTCGCCTTGACACCTTCGCCCGTCTAGTAACCCGCAGTGGTTCGTCTCAACTACGGGAGGTGCGAGGTAAGATTTCCTGTGCGTCCACCAGTTCTCTTGCGTAAAAAAAATGGCAGTGGCTTAGCTCGGCAATGCCAGGATATAAATAGCGAGAGGTACGTTTGCCTGGCTGAGCTTGTTGCGGTCACTGTATGTTTAGCTATGAGAGACATTGGGTATACACATCTTATATTCATTTTGCTTGACAGAGACGAAGACTGCCCGATCATCTGTGAAGTAGCATGCAGCGGTCTCAATTTTGTCTATACAGTATTTCTATGTGGTACAGGATCTTTGCTATAAAAGGTCTATAGTAGTTCCCCATTGTGTAGTCTGGACGTGAGGGTCCGAAGCTAAATTAAAGTCAAACTTTACTTTCATACACTGACTAAGAGAGTACAGTTTCCTGTTGAAATCACCCGAATTCGGTTCCATCTCGGTGGCCGTGCTCCGTCTATTAGGCTCGGCAGTCTGTTATCTCCGTTTAGCAAGCCGTTCCCCTCTGTTCGAGTGTCTCCGCTCTTCTCTTCGCCTTCTGACGCTCATTCTCTCTTTGTTGAGTAGCCAAGTGCCAGGCGACAATCTCAGGACAGGAAGAGTTAATCTTCTCTTGTTTATACCGCCGTTTACCAGCGGCTGGACTCTCCTTCTCGGCATCCATGTCAAACGTTGTGATACAGAAGCCCATTACATCTCCGCGTTTTATACTTAATGTTGCGCATGCGACGCGCGGTTCGGGTGATAGAGCGGCCTGCGGCAAGGCGGCGACGAAGAACGCGGCGCAGCTGTTGGGTCTCTCTGGTTACCATTGTATCGGCGCATGCGTGCAACTGCTCATCCGCGTGACGTCATGCGCGGCTCCGACGGTGGAGCTGGCACGCGGCCGCGGCGAAGAGCACGCCGCACCTTGGTCCTCTCCGGTTGCCATGGTAACGGCGCATGCGCACAACTTTCCTCTCCCAGGCACCGCGAAATTCTCGACCTGTAGCCCCGTGTAGCTGTAGCTACAAAAGAGGCCACAAGTGGGCTTTTAAGCCACGAGGCGGATTTAACCCGTAAACGCAACGCAAGCGTGGCAGTCGTTTATCGCTCTAAAGTTCGGAAGTATTTGCAACAGACCTCCAGATTGTACTGGCACCTTGATGCACAAACTAGATACAAGCTAAACACAAGCACAGCATCGTGGATTCCAGAAAGGAAATGCACAAAAATATATCTGTATATGTATCGTGAAGAAGTTACTTGGCAGCATGATCGAACGTTTATTTGTGTGCATAATACACAAAACAAGCTTTATTTTCCGTCAACGAAAGGGGCTGACGAGGCGTAAGGCTGCGACTGCAGCTTGGCTGGTCAGCGCCCCTCTACAAGAAAACGACAGGCGCCACATGACAGCAAAACTTCTGGAAGAAAAACAGCACAAACACGCACTAGTTGTCGAGGTAAGTGTACAATGCCGATAGTGAAGATACTGTGGGCTTTTAATAGGGGACAAATACGTTTTCCCTCATTTAACTGCTGCTGATACAGTTCAAAAACCGCCCGAAACACACCCCACGATCGCTAAGGAGCGCACGTAAAACCACATTGGGCCTTGCTTTGAGGGAACAAAACGACACTCTGGCTGACAATAACAGGCATTTGTTGCTACAAAAACAAAACAGCCGGCTAGCAAAACAAAATATGCTAAGGAATCGAGATCGTCAGGCTCACCAGCACGGTTATGAGCGGACATACGCACACGCTAGTGCAAAGGGAAACTCCGAAGCCGGACGGGACAAGATGCGGGAGATGCGGGGTTTAGGTGCCACCATGAGCACGGCATACTTACAGTCTCTTGTTGTTCAGGTTAGTAACCACTACTACCTCGAAACTGTAGTGAGATATACACTGCCTGCCAAAGCAGCACTGAGACCCAGCTGTGCTTAGTATGTTGTGAACTTTGCACGCTGTTGTTTTCAATGAATTTGTAATGTATTTCCCTTGCTTAACCAAGACGTTTCTTCTCTGGTTAAAAAACAATTACTCCTGTCCGGGGATGTTGAAGAGAATCCTGGTCCGTTTCCTGAAACGGAGCAACAAGAGCTGCTGATAGCCATTCGTGCTTCACCAGATTTACAGAAGGGCCAGAAAAGGGCCCTTCAAAAATTGCAAGAGATAAAAGCGAACCAGAAATCGGTCGGCGAAAGACTTGCTACACTTACGGACCGAATTGTTACGATAGAAGATATCACAGTTTTGGACAATGTAGGCGCCGAGATAGAACAGCTTAGGGCACATAAGCTAGCCTTAACCAGTGAACTGGAGGCAGTCGTGGCTCAGAAGGATAATTTTGATCAAATAGAAACAAATTAGTCCTATTCGGCTTAAAAACAGCGGCGACGAAACGTGGGAAGAGTCTGAAAATAAAGTTATCAGTATTTGTAGTAAACATATGGGGCTAACAATTGCGTCGTCGGCAGTTGAGATCGCTCATAGATTGGTAGTTTTGTAGCGAGGCCTAAACTAGGCTAATCAGTCGAGCATTTCGCTGCGAGCCTGGGAGGCTGATAGTGCGCATGCGCGAAATCATAGGAGCAGCAGGTGCGTGGCGCATGACCTCAAGCCTGTTTCACAAGCAAGCGAACCGCTCGCGAATTCCGCCGCCGCGGCGAATACACCCTCTCTCAAGCGGCGGATGAAGCCCCAGCGACTGGAGCGGCGAGGTTCGGGCAAGCTGGAAATTTTCGCGGCGGCGACGCGGCAGCACCGCATCTCAACCATTGACAGCAAGGCGTTGCCACGCTGGTTTGTACGCCGCACGTACAAACGCACGTACAAACTTTTGTTTAGAAAAGAAATTGTTTAATGTGCTTTTTAATGCTTAAAACGCAAGAATTATATTTATTTAAATAAACTCTGAAAAGAAAAGAAATATTATGCTTATATATTACGCTTTTTTGTGTTTGCAGGCCACCAAAACCGGTTGCAAGCGCATATATTTTGCCAGCAACATTGGTTTTCGCAACGGTGGGAAACGCGCAGCGGCGATGCATGTGAAACGAAAGCTCGCGAACGGCTTCGCAGCGCCGCGCCGCTGTTCGCTCTATTCGCCAATTCGCTTGCAGATGAACCGCCCTTCAGTTCGCCGCCGCCGCCGCGCAACGAGCCGCGCCGGCCCGGCAACGCGCGTGAATGCGCATGCGCGGCAACCGGAGAAGGGCAGCAGGCGCGCGGCGCATGACATCAGAGCTCGACTACCGCCGAGGCCACGTGTGGGGTCGTGTGGATAAACTGCGTATGTGCGGCTGTGTGTATAAAAGCTGAGGTGATACGACTCGGTGTATCAATATCTCTTCGTATGGGTGTTGAAAAGGAGACTCCAGACGCCGCTATGTGGCGGTATCGTGAGGAGAAGGCCAATTAATCGGACCCAGAATTCGTTGCCTCGCTCTTCGCCGCTCTGAAAGAATGAACATCAGAAGGCTAAACGAGCGGCGAAGACGCCTGAGCAAAGAGAAGAATGTCTTGCCAAGCGGAGACACCTAGAGGCGGAGCTTAAGAAGCGGCGCATAGCAGCTCGCATGGTTCCTTCGCAAGAAAATCAAGATGTTGAAATGTCAACAACATCATCATCAACAACAAGGCTCGTCGTATAACTGACCACGCGATTAGATCAGGGGGGGAACTGCAGCTCTCGCTACGTATATCCTGGGATAGCTGAGCTAAGCCACTGCCAATTTTTCTTCCGGACAAGAATAGGCCTATTAATGTAAAGTTCTCTTCCTTTAAATAAAAAGACAAGTTGATCGCTAACGCATATAAATTAAGAGACACTCAGATATCAGTTAGCGAGGACTTTTCAAGTCACGTGCGGTTGCAAAGAAATTCCTTCCGTTTGCCAAAGAACAGGGCGACAAAAAATATAAGCTTCGTTTCCACAAATTGACTATAGGAAGGAAAACTTTCGTTTATAAATCAATTTCTGGCGTGTTAGCCAGCGTGCAACAATAACAAACAAAATCCGCTGTCAGAAAAAGCGCAATTCAAAATTACGAACTTAAATTTCTTGTTGGTAACTGTCGAAGCATCAAAAACACAAAAGAGGAATTCTTTGCCTTGCTAGCTACGACAGAAGCCTATGTCGCTCTGGACACTAAGTCGTGGCTAGGCGACACAATTTTTGATGCCGAATATTTCGCTTTTTTTACGGTCTATCGCAAAGACCGCGATGCTCGTGGCGGCGGTGTCATTATTTTTGTGCAAAAGAATGAAAAGCATGCCACTGTCGTTCAGTGACCCTTCTTGTGAAGTTATACTGTGCAGAATTGAATTTCAAAATACACTCCACCTCTCCACTGGATCCTATTGCAGGTCCCCAAATAGTACTAATTCCCGACAGTATGAAGAACTTTCTGATGCTCTGTCATCCTTGGGACCAGACAGCATTCTTCTTGCAGAATGCTTTAACTTCCCTGAAATTGTTTGGGAAAATAAAGTGCCTCTTTTATTAACTATATCCAGTGTGCATTCAGCATTTGGGGAACTGCTGAGCGACTGTGGTTTTCATCAGTTCGTTACTTTGCCTACAAGATACAGTGGCTCATACTCTACCATTGTTGATCTTGTGCTCTGTAATAACCCCGAAAGTCTTAACTCAGTCACAGGAATTTTTTGCAAGTGATCATGACGTTGTTATCGGTACTATTCTCTGTAACACTTTAATAATTCAGAACCGGCTTCCACGTAAGGTTTTTTATATGATAAAGCAACTTTGAAGGAATAACACTGGATCTGATCGCGTTTCTGCCTGACTTTGAAGACTGCTTTGAATTTATGGAAATAAATAGCATATATGGAACCTTTTTGGTGTCTGAACTTGATTCTCTCGTCAACCGAGATGTCCCAATTAAAATAATTACTGGAAAATGCAGAAAAGACAAACCATGGTTCAAATAACGCATGCGGGCACTTATCAATAAAAAGTGTCGACTTTATCAGCGCTACACGAATGGGAGGCCTGATTCTTTACGCGGCTAGATCAGGCAACTTGCCTACTGCTTGAAAAATCTGATAAAATAAGTTACGAATATTTTTTTTTCATCTGAAAGAAAAATTACGTACAAAACCAAGAGAAGTATGGAAGTATGTGAAGTAGAATATAAAAGACTCGGTTGGCATTCCAACTATTTCACATTTTCAAACAACTGTAAATGATACCGCTGGTAAAGCGACGCTTTTTAACACCTGCTTCAAATTAGTATTTATGAAGTGCTGCAAAGGAAGCCGCCCACTATTACGCAGTGTCTTCCCGAACCCATGACTGATGTTGTAATCTTGGAGAGCGGAGTATTTCCACTACTACAGTATCTTAATTCGCCTTCTGCTCCAGGGCCAGACGCTATATCTAATCAGGTTTTGAAGAAATGCGCCCTGGTTCTGGCACCCTTCCTTGTCATTTTATATAACAAGCCGCTTCATGACAATGAACTTCGATCAGAGTGGAAATCCGCGAATGTAGTACCAGTTCATAAGTTATCCTGCAAACAATTAGTTATCAACTATCGCCCCATCTCTTTACCAAGTGTATGTTGCAAATCATTAGAACACATATTGTATAGCTCGTTAATGAAGCACTTAGAAAATAGTAGATTTTTCTCGCAATACCAATACGACTTTAGATCCAATTTGTCATACATAACGCAACTGTGCGAGTTTTCTAATGACATCTTTGTTTCCTACCATAAAAGCCTTAATGATGATTCTGTATTTTCGGACTTTGAAACGGCATTTGACACAGTTCCGCATGTTCTCTTATTGCACAAAACGTCTTCTTGGTTTACCCGCCTGTGTTATCTAGTAGGTACAGGATTAGCTATAGAAAAAAAAACTGAATGTGTTGCAATTAACGGCACATCCACCTTAGCTGTTAATGCGACGGCGGGTGTGCCACAAGGACCAGTTCTAGGGTCGCTACTTTTTTATATTTATTTTAATGATCATACTGAGGGAATTACGTCTCATATACGCCTGTACGCTGATTGTGTAATTTACAGATGCATCCGCAGTTCTGTTGACGTTGGCATTCTACAGAGTGATTTGAATTACGCGGCATCATGGTGTGATATGTGAAAAATGCGCCTCAAAATAATGTTTAAGTCCTATCACGCGCAGTTCACGCGATAACAACAGCCCGTCTTTTCTCAATGCCACATTAATTGCAACTCCCTTAACCGCGTTGATAATTTCAAGTATCTAGGCGTATACTTCTCGTCTGACTGTTCATGAAGCAAGCAAGTGGCCTACTTGCGTAACAAAATTAGCGCTATATTGAACTTCTTTAAACGAAACTTTAAAACCACACAACTGGTCCTCAAAGAAGCGTTTTATTTCAATAATAGAAGGCCAATTCTAGAATATGCATGCACAATCTGGGACCCACATACACACAACCTAAATAACAAAACTAGAATGAATTCAGAACCGCGCTGCACGTTTCGTCACTAACAAGTGTAACTTTTCCTCCAGCATAACAAACAGTACAACCAATTAAAACCCCTGTAGCAAAAGAGAAAATTCTCGAGGGTGAAATTTTTGCACAGTGTATATAACGGTGTCACCGGAATATACGGCACTGTTTACCTGAAGGCCCCACTCTATATTTCCCGTAGAATTGATCACCCTAAAATAATTAAATTGCTTGCCGCACAAATGTTTTCGCCCATTCATTTTGCCCTTTCATGATACACGAATCGAATCGTCTGCATGAAAAAAATGTCAATGATCATTCTACAATGTTTTCCTCAGCTCTGCTCGAGGTATGTTTTCAATGAGTTTAGTTATATTAGTTATACTATTTTGTATTATTTGTTCTTGTTGTGTTTGGTATTCTTTTTTTTGTCCTTGACTTTTATATAATACTATGTTTATAATCGCCCTACAATAAAGCCCCATGGGCTATGTAGGTGCATGGATAAATAAATAAATAAAACCTTCTCCGCGCAACTTCTTCCCCCCAGCTGGCGAAGAGCGGAGCGCTCGCCGAACAGTCCGCACGCGCCACATTCTCCAGGCGAAGAGAGTGTGTCGGTGGTCGCTTCATTGTTGGAGGGGGAATCGGCTCTAACTTCTTCTGCTCCCTGCGGAGATCATTGCTCAGAGCCGGGGGGAGGTGGGGGGGAGGAGGGGAAAGGGGGGTGACCGCGAAGGGCAGCACTGCACACGCAAACACAGCACACACACAATGCTGGCGTCAATGGCATATGGTGGGTACACAGCATTGCACGACAGGAACATTGCACAGCCGAGGAGGGACCTATGGTAGGTCTGCCCAAACAGCAGTTATCCTGTTAATTCATTTATTCATTTCATTTATTCTACCCTCAAGGCCCGAGGGCATTGAAGAGGGGAGTGGTTGTATGCAGGGGTTTAGTACAAGGCATTTGATTTCTAATTATACAATGATAGCTAAGGCGGAACAAAAACGCTGATGGTCGATAATGGAGGCTGTACTTCCGGGAAAGTGGTTTCAGTCCTTTGCTGTTCGTGGAAGGAAAGACTCAGCTGCGCATTTTGTTTTAAAGAAAGGAATGCCGATTTTATGCGCATGATCAACTCGTGATGAAACATATGATGGAGGAAGTATAAGATCGCGGTGCAGTCTGGGGTTATGATACATTATTTTATGCATTAGGCAAAGGCGAGCGTGCTTTCGACGGCTAGCAAGAGATGGTAACTGTAATGTATTCTTCATAGAGGTTACGCTAGCGGTACGGTTATAGTTCTGAAGGATGAAACGTGCCGAGTTATTCTGAATTAATTCGAGGGAACTGACCAAGTTTTCCGTGAAGGGATCCCAAATGGACGCAGCATATTCCAACTTACTACGAACGACAGATTTATAGAGGAGAAGTTTCAAGGAAGTGGGGGCAGAGAGAAAGTTACGGCGAAGGTAGCCGAGGGCACGGTTGGCGTTGTTAATCATTGAATTGATGTGAAAAGACCAAGTTAGATCACTTGCTATGTGAACGCCTAAATAGCGGTATGAAGACACTTGTTATAGTTCGATGTTATCTAGATGATAAGAGGTGGGGTGTATAGAAATGCGTGACACACGTAGTAGTTTACATTTGGTTTTGTTTAGTTCCATTGGCCACGTATTACACCACTCAAGAATTCTATTAGTGTCTTTTTGCAAAAGAAGAGAGTCGTTAGAGTCGTCCGTTGGCAGCACTCGGAGCACTGATAGGTCACTCTTAGGAGGGCACAAGTCACTGCACTGGAAGGTCCGATTATGAGAACGGTCACTTGACACAAAGCACAGCACAGCACCGAAAGTCGAAGCGGTCCTTAGATGTCCTTAGGAGCACTGAGAGGTCAGACTTCGTAGAATGGAACAGCACTGTAGAAAGTGAAAGTAGGTATGAGACCAATAGTGAAAGTGCGGTCTGACGAGGATAAGGTCAGTGTGGATTAAGATGGAGTGGCATCCCCAATAACAAGGATAATGGGTATTGATTTTGAGAAGAATGTCTTAGGACTAAGCCGGTTTGGAACTGAAGTTAACACAGGAATGTGAGTGCTGTAAATAGGGACCAGGGTATATGGCGAGACGCTTTCTTAAGGTCAAAGGACTGAGGATAGGGTTGTGTTGTCAAGAAAAGTGAGGAGATCTTGGCAGGCTCGAAGGATGTGCCGATTAGGGCAGAGGAGGTGGTGTTCAGTTTCTGCAGACAATCCGAGCTGTCTGCAATTGTGAATTAATGTGTTTCTCTTCGCGTCAAATGCCGGACAGACGAGAAGAAGATTACCAGTGGTCCCTGTGTCACCGCATCGAGGGCAGCTCGGGTCCGGGGTTAAACCGTGGCAGAACATGCGGGACCTGGTACAGGTCGCCTCCACCGCGCGAGCGCGCAGCAGTCACGCCGTCCGTGGCGCTCGTGTCGCTACGATGCCGGCGCCCTCCCTTGTTAGCTACGGTAACTAACTTGGGATAGTCCGGAGCGCGCCCCTCGTCGAGGCGAGGCTGCTGCAGGTTGCATCGCGGCAAAGGAAGCCAAAAGGGAAGTCGTGGGGCAATGTCCCCACAATACATGGAAACAAAACCTGGCGCTCTGTAGCAGAAATTAAAAACTTGAAATTTACAAAACCACAAAAAATAAAGAAGCACCTAGAATTAAAGCGCAACAAAGACAGTACACGATGTGAAGCGCATTTACCGTCGTTCTTCTTTTCTCTGTACAATCCTTGTAGCGTTTGAATTGTAAAAGCTATGCGCCAACTTGGGCCGCTAAGTGTTTGATTGAGAAATCACTTAGCAATTCACGTGAATTTGAATTTGCAGTGCAGTTGCGTTCGAACGCGGTGCTCGAAAGAAGAATATAATAATACTTCATAAGTATCTAGTGAGGCTAGCCTAGCAGTGCTGTTCGAGGAACTAGCGGGCAATACATGGGATGCCATAGCGATCAGTGAAGTTAGGAGGACAGGTGAGGCGTATACAGTACTAAAGGGCGGGCACATACTGTGCAATCGCGGATTAGGAGATAGGCGAAAACTAGGTGTGGGATTTCTCACTAATCAGGATATAGCCGCCAACATAGAGGAGTTCTATAATATTAACGAGAGAGTGACAGCTATGTAACTAGGCTCAATAGGAGGTACAAGCTGAAGGTGATGCAGGTCAACGCGGCTACATCCAGCCATGATGACCAGACCGTTGAAAGTTTCTATGCAGACGTGGAATCGGCAATGCACAAAGCAAAATCACAGTACACTGTACTGATGGGCGACTTCAATGCCAAGGTAGGCAAGGAGCAGGCTGGAGACCAGACGGTAGGCGACTATAAGATAAGTTCTAGGAATAGCAAGGGACAGGTATTAGCAGAATTCGCATATAAAAATAAGTTACGGATCATCAACACCTTCTTCTGCAAACGAGAGAACAGGAAGTTGACCTGGAAGAGCCCAAATGGCGAGACTAAAATAAAATCGACTTCATACTATGCGCTCAAACTGGCATTGTTCTGGAGGTGGGCGTCCTCGGAAAGGTGCGCTGTAGCGACGACAGAGTGGTAAGGTCTCAAATTAGCTTAGACTTGAGGAGGGAACGGAAGAAACTAGTGACAAATAAGTCCATTAACGAGTTAGCGCTAAGAAAGAAAATAGAGAAATTCAGGATATCGCTGCAGAACAGACAATCACCCTTAACTGAGGAAGACGATCTTAATGTCCATACAGTGAACGATAATCTGACGATAATCTACGGAGGGCGCAGTAGAAGTAGGCGGTAGGACGGTTCGACAGGATACCGGCAAGCTATCTCAGGAGACTAAAGATCTGATTAAGAAACGCCAAAACACAAGGTCGTCTAACCCTACAGAGGGGATAGAACTAGTAGAGCTATCGAACTCAATAAATAAGCGCAAGCTAGCCGACATAAGGAAGTTAATTATGGAGAAGATCGAGCATGCTCTAAAAACTGGAGGTAGACTGAAAGCGGTCAAGAGGAAAGCAGGCATTGGTAAAAATCAGATGCATGCGTTAAGAGACGAGGAGGGCAATGTCATTAGCAGTATGGATAAGATAATTAAAGTAGCCGAATAGTTCCACGTAAATCTACACAGTAGTCATTGTAATCAAAGTGTAAATGAGAGAGACAGTAGAGCACAGCAATGCGTCATCCCGCCAGTAACGAAAGAGGAAGTAAAGAAAGCCGTAGGAGCAATGCAAAAAGGGAAAAGCAGCTGGTGTAGATCGGGTAACAGCAAATTGTTGAAGAACGGAGGAGAAATAGTGCAGGAAAAACTATCCACCCTTTATACGTAATGCCTTATGACCTCGGCCGTACCAGAAGCTTGGAAGAACACAAACATTATCTTAATTCATAAGGAACGAGACGCCAAAGACATGAAAAAAAACTGACCGATCAGCTTACTGTCCGTTGACAATAAGGTATTTACTAAGGTAATCGATAATAGAGTCAGGGAAACTTTAGAATTTAATGAACCAAATGACCAGGCAGGGTTTCGTAAAGATTATTCAACAATAGATCATATTGACACTATCAGTCAGGTATTTACTAAGGTAATCGATAATAGAGTCAGGGCAACTTTAGAATTTAATGAACCAAATGACCAGGCAGGGTTTCGTAAAGATTATTCAACAATAGATCATATTGACACTATCAATCAGGTGAAAGAGAAATGCGCAGAATATAACCAACTCCTAATATAGCCTTCTTTGATTACGAGAAAGCATTCGACTCAGTGGAAACCTCAGCTGTCATACAGGCATTGCGGAATCAGAGTGTAGGAAAACCTTAAGCGAAAATACTGGAAGATGTATATAGCAACTGCACAGCTACCATAGTCCTCCTTAAAGTCAGAAATAAAATTCCAATAAGGAAAGGCGTCAGGCAAGGAGATGTGATCTCGCCAATGCTATTCACCGCCTGTTTACAGGAGGTATTCCGAGGCCTGAATTGGGAACAGTTGGGGATAAGAGTTAATGTAGAATACCTAAGTAATCGCTGATTCGCTGACGACATTGCCTTGCTGAGTCACTCACCAGATGAATTGCAAAGCATGATCAATGATTTAGACAAGCAGAGCAAAACGGTGGGTAGAAAAATTAAAATGCAGAAAACCAAAGTAATGTTCAGCAGCTTAGCAAGGGAACAGCAGTGCGCTGGTAGTGGTAAGCGAGGCGCTGGTGGTGGTAAAGAGGGCGGGTATTGACAGCTGATCCGGATCATGAGAGGGAAATAACTATAAGGGTAAGAATGGGGTGGAGCGCATATGGCAGGTTCTCTCAGATAATGAATAGCAGTTTACCAATATCCCTCAAGGCAAAAGTGTAGAACAGCTGTATCTTGCCAGTACTAACCTAGGGGGCAGAAACTTGGAAGCTAACGAAAAGGGTTAAGCTTAAGTTAAGGACAACGCAACGAGCCATGGAATGAAAATTGATAGGTGTAACGTTAAGAGACCGGAAGCGGGCAAAGTGGGTTAGGGAACAAACGTGCGTTAGTGACATCATTGTCGAAATCAAGAGGAAAAAATGGGCTTGGGCAAGACATGTGATGCGAAGGCAAGACAACCGCTGGTCATTAAAGGTAACGGAGTGGATTCCAATAGAAGACAAGCGTAGCAGTGGCCGGTAGGAAGGTTAGCTTGGCGGATGAGATTAAGAAGCTCGCAGGCATAGGGCGGGTGCAGCTGGCAAATGACCAGGTTAATTGGAGAGACATGGGAGAGGCCTTTGCCCTGCAGTGGGTGTAGTCAGGCTGATGATGATGAAGTCAGATTACACTCTCATATCGGTGCATGAAATATACAGCATTAATTCCGGTTATGTACGGTTTTCGTTTTATTCAAGAAACATGTTCTTAACGTGTACAGTATTGAGCTGTAAAATATCAGCGCTATTAGACAAGTAGGAATTTAAGGCCGAAGAAAAACGTTTTTTTCGGGTTAGCAAAGCGTAATTTGTTCTGCAGGAATAAATTTTCTAGAATTCAGCTGTTAGTGTGAAGTGACCTGAAGAAATTTTAAACAGCTATTAAGTAGCAGTAGTAGTATGATTCATTTTAAGAAAAAAATTGAAGGAACAGAATGTTGCCTGCCAAGGCAATTGCTATCTAATATCTTATTGCACTCGAGCTGCACCCGGCGTAGGGAAAAGGCAAATGGAGAGGATAGGCAGGGGAAGTATAGATGGGAGCGATAGCAAAAAAGGAGAGGGGAGAGCTTTGTACACTATTTACTAAATACAAAAAGTAATCAATTTCGCGCCGGCTATTTAAAGAGAATTTTAGTAAATTATCTCAATGCCTCTTCCATATGTTATAGACCGAGCTTTTGAAATAAACGTTGTACACTGGAATCGTATGCAAACCTGTTGTTTGTTTTGTAACACAGTGTTCAGCTTGTCAGCCATGCGTCTCTCTGCCAACTGCGCGAGGTGCAGGCCTTGTCAAGCCTTTGTTACGATTTCTGCCTGTCCTCCTTTAACATGAAAGTTGTCCGTTGACGCGAGATGCTGAAAATAAAATCTCATTTGACTTTACTAGACTATACGTCTCTCCCAGGCCTTGTGACATCACAAGAGTCGCAAGGAACTCCACGCCTGAGGATCCCTTGAGCAGCAGAGCTAACTGTCAGCTGGACTGGGTTTCCCGCTCAGACAAGAACCTTTAACTGCTGCTAGAGAAAGATGTATTGGGGCCGGGTAACTAGGGTCTGCAAGGTTGGCGACAATGCTCCGCAAGCATGGCCGCTGGCTGCTGGTATAAATCTGACGTCAATCTCAACCCCACCTCTCGAGCTTGGCAGTTCTCTGCGCCGGGCTGCTTTGTAATCGTCACACCGAATATGCGCTTTTGGGTATGGGTTATATATGTTGACTATGGGTATTGTAAAAACTCGGTATGGGTTGTATATATTGCCGCATACAAGAAGACGCCATAGATGATGGCTGGGTCTACGAGAGCGAGGCTGGAAGAGAAAGAGGCTGAAACGCAGGTCTCTTTCTGGTTGACCAGTAAACCGTTTTTATCTTGAAGCTCTCCTTGGGGTTCTACCGAGTCGTGATACTGGTGAAGGTGCTGGGTATGCATAGGAATCCTTCCGGCAGTCCACAACGGGTCCCGGTTATCTACACGCCTGTCCATCGCGCTAGCCAAGCCGCTGCCTTCTAAGCCTTACCCCGGAGTACAACCGTCTGCCGGGCGACTCTTCAAACGTCAAAGTTTTCCAGGTCTCCCAAGCCATGCCAGCTTCCACCCCTACGCCGGTGACCTCACAACACCAAGGTGCCAGAGTGCTTCCGCGGGAACGCGTTTGAAGATGCGGAAGACTGACTGGACCAGTTTGCACGAGTGACCAAGTTCAAACAGTGGAGCGCGGACGAGAAGCTTTGCAACGTTTATTTTGCCCTTCAGGATAATGCTAGAACTTGGTTTGGAAACCAAGAGGCCAGCTTGTCCACATGGAATGACTTCCGCCGCCAGCTGGTAGACACTATTGCGAGTACTGATGGAAGAGAAATTGCGCTGCGTCTGCTTGAAGCGCGCGTCCGGCGGCCGAATAAATGCGTAGCTTTCATTCGCTTCTGTGTTTGCGGCGTATATTTGCGGAAGAATGGCTCGCCTTTTTCGCCGTGCCGACCCTTATATAAGTGAGCAAAGGAAGCTACGGCATCTCATGTGTAGTGTCAAAAGCAGGTGCTTGCCGGCTTGGTTCGCAACCAACCTCAAGCTACGAATGAGTTCGGGAAGGACGCTACAGCTATAGAGCGAGCCCTCTAAGGACGGTGCCGCCAGTACGACCGACCCTTCAACGGTGTTCTGACGGCTGCGGCGGCGCTCCCTGCTACTGATTGGGCCCCTCTTCGATAACTCATTCGGGAATTGCCCTTGAGGAGCTGCAACGAATTACTGCACGAGCGTTTAGTCACCAGAAGCCGTCGCAGCAGCTGTGAAAAAAAAAAAAACTCAGGTACGCCCAGTCAACGTCTGCACGATATCACGAGTCTCCCCAGTTGGCAACGCGGCAGCCATTTCCGAACCATACCAGGCGCCACAACCCGACAGCAACACGGCCGTGGTTCCTGCACCTTACTACGAGCCGCAACCCGCGAGCTACGCGGCAGTCATTCGCCGCCCGCTTCCAGACCACGCCCCACCGAGCTCACCGAGCCGTCAGCAGACGCGATTCTTCCAGGGGCCTCAGTGGGCACCTTCCGGGCGCTCTCAACTGCGCCAAACTGACATGTGGCGCTCTTATGACAGCGGACCAAGCTGCTTCACTGCGGACAACCTGGCCATGTGTATCGGTACTGCTGCTACCGCCAAGAGGGGCAGGCCTTTCCGCCACTTCTGGTCGCAGCCATTTCGATGCTGGCCCTGCCCAAATCCAGGACCCACCGCTCGGCAGGGGAGCCGACTCACCGAGCTTCAGCCGCCGCTCCCCATCTCCCTAGCGTTATTCATCGTCGACGCGTCGTATTGATGCTGACGTTAGCGGAGGGCGGACCCCCAGCTCTCGCCGGGGAAACTAACAGCCGCCACCTCGCGAAGGGAGGCTGCAACCAGTCGAGAAGTTTCAAAGCCCTCACTACCGCGCAACTGACGACCGCGACCAGTGATTCTGACGCCAATGTTCCCATTGACTACCGCTGAAAATACCGCCTACATTGTCGCCGAAATGCCGCACGAGATGAGCAGCCCCGACGACGATACTGACAGCGCCGACCTTACCGCACTCCCGCCGTAAGTGAAGGAAGAGACGAGCAACCCAGACGACCTTGTTAGCGCTGGGCTCACCGTATGCACTGACGGGCTGGAGGTGCACGCTGTGGTGGATACCGGGGCGGATCTTTCAATTATTAGCCAAATGCTGGCTGGCACGCTGCGCAAAGTAAAAACCGAATGGGCTGGGCCAGTAATAAGAAGTGCCGGGGGTCAGCTACTGCCACCGACTGGGAAGTGCACTGCCCGGATAGTAATAGGAAACTCAGTGCTCGTTGGTAGCTTCGTTAACATCCCTGACTGTTTCAAGGACCTCATCTTGGGCATGAACTTTCTGCGCCTTCATGGGGCTGTAACCAGCTTTAGGGACAACGTGCTGCCTTCACCAAAAATCATGGAGACCTTGGCTATGCGGAAGTACCACTGATGCCCTTACGCATCACCAAAGAGGCGGTGACATTAATTCGATGATCATGCCCTCTTGTTAAAGTGAAGTGCGACATGGCGCATACTGGCGATGGCGTCGCCGAATGGGCCCTGATACTCAGCCGAGGTGTCTCTATAGCTCGAGGGCTAGTCAACTTGGCCAACGTGCACATCGCAGTGCAGCTGACAAGCTTCAGCGATGAGCGTCAGCAAACTCCGAAAGGCACATCATCGTCATCATCATCATCAGCCTGACTACACCCACTGCAGGGCAAAGGCCTCTCCAATGTCTCTACAATGACCTTGTCCTTTGCCAGCTGCGCCCACCCTATGCCTGCAAACTTCTAAACTTCTTAATCTCTGCCACCCACCCAACCTTCTGCCGCCCCCTGCTACGCTGTTCTTCTCTTGGAATCCACTCCGCTTCCCTTAAAGGCCGGCGGTTACCTTGCCTTGGGAGTACATGCCCTGCCCAAGCCCATTTCTTCTTCCTCATTTCGACTAGGATGTCATTAACACGCGTTTGTTCTTTCGACCACTCTGCCCGCTTCAGGTCTCTTAATGTTACACCTATCATTTGCCTTTCCACGGCTCGCTGTGTTGCCCTTAACATAAGCTGAATCCTTCTCGTTAGCCTCCACGTTTCTGCCCCACAGATGAGTACCGGTAAGATACAGCTGTTGTACTTTTCTCTTGAGGGATACTGGCAACCTGCTTGTCATGATCTCAAAGAACCTGCCCGTTCTAATGATCTGGATCAGCTGTCAATATACTCCGTTTGATACATCGGGTGCTACGCTGCCAAAGATAGCGTTCTTTTTGCGCAACCTGCATCCGCGACCAAAAATAGCGCGTTGCTTGTGGTGAGCCAAAAATAACAAAAGCTTTGCCGGCATGCTTCGTGGATAACACATTTGTCATCAGCTTGACAAAAAGCGCTCTTATTGCGAGCGAATCGATCGAGATCTGTGATTTTGTATTTTGCGTTTGTCGGATTTTTTCAATTCACGTTTTCGCTGTCCCCGCAACCCTGGCCGCCGTGTTTACTGTTTCCGTCTCCCTTTCACTGTTGAGAAAATGGCGTCCAGCTCAGCCGCTCCGGCCATCTCTCCAGTACACATTTTCTCGAAGGTTCTTACATCCAACCTGATAATCACGCCAAGCAAATAATTGCAAATGTGTACTCCCGTGCGAGGACCCGTTTTCGGAAGGTCTGTTCCCCGTACCAGACACCAGAGTATCTCCCCGTACCGTTGCCAAAATCAAGGCGGAGCGTTTGTGTGGGCCTTTGGCGTCACCGAAGAAAAAACCTCGCGACGCGAAGATTTCAAGCTCGCGAACAGTCAAGAATGACAGCTTTATAGTCCATGCCATCCGTCCAAAAGTGCGGAGTATGTACGCGAAGAGGGAAGTCCCTGCACTGGACAGTGTGCTAAAGGCTTTCATTAAGGACGACGACCTCACGAACTTCAAGGAAACGACGTCGTGGAGGTTGATGAAAGACATCAGATTCACATCTGAAAAAAGAAAACGGAACCTTGCGCTGATCGAGCGAAGTGACATCATTGCCTGGCGTCACAGGTACCTTCGGGCAATCAATGAATTCCAAGGACAGGGCAGGCACGAGTCGTACCTTGCTTATTTCCTTAAGCAGCACGTTTACACTGGCATCATATAGAGCTTGATGTTAGCGTTGCAACCTCGTAGCCGTAACAGTGAGTGTTTCTTCAGAATGACACATTAAAAAAGATCTTCTAAACCACGTTGCTGTTGCCGACCTTTTGCGCAGAGGTGAGGTTCACGGCAAGTTTTACGCTACGTTTGGGTGGGGCACGTGTTTGCATTGGTCAGATTTATTCGCTAAATCCCAATTGGTGCGGCAAGCAAAAACAACAAAACGACCAAAATTTGCCATAAATGTCGTAGCACCGCAAGGGGTATGCCATCCAGTCATCACCGTAGGAACGACTGAACACCCACTGTGCACTGCCCGTTGCTCCAGTTGTGCGACTTACTGGCGCTACTGCTGCGAGCGTTGGCAATTTTTGTTCGCAGTCCCCGGAAGTGAAGAGATTTCAAATGTTGCCGACTGAAGTTCCCTATGCAAACCTGCAATGAATATAAACTGGCTACCAAATGCCACCTGGGCACGAAATATAAGCCCGAACAACGGAGAAATAAAGCCGAGATAATTCTTTTTCTCAATTGTGTTTGAGAGGCTGTTTGTGAGAACGTGGTAAGCAGTGTATTTGTTTAGTTTAAGTGCGTTGCATACTTACATGCTGCAGTGTGTTTGTTACTTACAAGCATTAACTCGTGCATTCGATTGTTTCGCATTTACAGGTGAATCATCCACCTAAATGAAACCTTGGTCAACGCAGGGCACACGAAAGAATACGTCTGGCAGGACAAGACTGCGACATTCATCTAAGGACGCATTTCTGAAAGGTTTAACAACGTGATTGGCTGCGCGTTCGGACAAAGGGGCCCTTTTGATCCTTGTGCATGCTGAGAGCAGTGGAACAGGATTCGTGCAAGTCGCTAATGGCTTCTTGAGAGCAAAAAAAGGAAACCACGCTGACTACTACTACCCTGATATGGATGGCAACTACTTTGAGAAGTGGCTCACCGACATTCCAGCCAACAGCATTGTCGTCATGGACAATTCTCCATATCATAGCGTGGCTCTTGAAAATGCACCTACCAAGTCTACGCGTAAAGCTGATATTCAGCTTTGGCTCACAAATAAAAGTGTTCCGTGGTCACAGGACAAAGGTGGGGGCAGAACTGCTGGAGATTTCTGAAAAGGTAAATACACCCAGCTTTGTGTACCGCATCGACAGCCTGGCGGCTACCCATGGCCACGAAGTGCTTCGTTTACCGCCGTCCCATTGCAAGTTCAATTCCATTGAACTTGTCTTCAGCCAGGTGAAGGGATACATCGCAAGTCGCAACAAATGTTTCACTTCAGCTGAAGTGGAAAAGCTCCGGCCGGAAGCACTGGCGTCTGTAAGCCAGAAAAACTGGCAAAACTGTTGTGTTTATGTGGAGCAAGTTGAGGCTGAAGCATGGCAACGCGATATGATTGTTGGCGCTGAACCTGAACCAGTTGTACTGAGCATTTGTGACTCGTGAAACTCCTCTTCTGATGAGTCGAGCACTCATTTCAGTGATGAATTTTTAAGTGGAATCGAGGAACTTGTTTGCCAGAGATGACTCATCGGCACGCTGTGATCACCTTTGTGCGTGTGTGGATGGAAAGGTGAAAATATATGTGCATGTGGGTGTGTGTTGATCTGTCCACCGAGGAGAGCGAGAGAGGACTCATCAGCTTGGTGTTTTCACCTTTGTGCGTGTGTGGGTAGAAACGTGAAAATATGTGTGCATGTGGGGGTGTGTGTTGATCAGTCTACCGAGGAAAGAGAGAGGCCTCATCGGCATGCTGTGATCACTCTTGTGTGTGCATGTGTGTAAAAGCACATGCTCATTAGCATCATATTGTATGGGAGTAACTTGTAGTGTAGGTGTTGAGGTGGATGTGAAGGACGTGGTGGTGGCGGCGGAGGAGGAAGTGGTGGTGGTGGTGCGTGGGCGTGATAATAGTTTCTGTATAGAAGTAGAATTCGTAAGTGAGTGCGAATAGTACTTTTTCCAATTAGAATATGAATAGTAGTACACGGCGTCAATGTGTGCAGTTTTTGGAAGATTCATTGCAGAAAAATACAGTGGAGCTTAGTAAAGCGTTGTGTCAATTACTCGAAAAGTATCTGAAAATTTGAGAGCAAATTCAATTTGTTTAAAATAATTTTGAATATGCACTGTTTGATTCATTCGACTAATTGAACAGGAATTTATTCACTTTGGAGACCAAAAATTTCGAACATTCACACACCCCAAGAATGGGCCTCATTTTGTGTGTGAGAGCTGGGAATGGTATGTATGGGTGTCTGATCTTCATGTCCTGAAAAGGGGTTACTGATTTGGTGTTTTCTTGCATTACTGTCAACCTCTGATCGTTTTGACTTTAGCAATGCTGCAGCGCCAGTGTTGAAGTAGCCAGTACTGTATGTTTTGTCCTTAATTTTGTGGTGGGGGTGGGGGGTGAATGATTTCAAGCTGGCTCTCGCTCGGTTCAGTGTGAATTTGCTTATTTCGAGTCTTGTCTTTTTTAGTGCATGTCCCAGGAATTTGATTTTGTTGACTAAAAATGCACTGCTATTTGAACCCTGTCCAGACATTTGTGAGGTTCTCGTTGCATGAAATAATGTTGTTCAATGGCCTGCACATTTTAATTCCAATGTTCGAGCACTTGACTGATTGTGTGTTGGTGTACCTCCACTACACGTGCCCTTTAATTTGTATGCACTGTAATCGATGCCTCCGGCTGTTTCCAGAATAAACAAACACTTCGGAGTCAACATTTTTGCTTGCTCTTTCGAAATATTTCTTCATAGCATTGTGCAACTTTTCTGCATTCTCACTTGACGCTCCCACAGCTCGAAACTCTTATAGCCTGGCTGCAAGAAAATATTTGCTGAGCCGCTTCTGGTCTTCTGGGAGAGCAGTGAAATCGAGACAAGCTCACTTGTCTGTATTGCCCTCATATACATTTCTGCACGACAAGAAAACTGTAACTCTTGAGGCAGTACTATTTTTTTTCACAGTATGCGTCAAGACTATGTTCATAATTTAACACTTAACACCTATATCCCTCAAGAGAAAAGTGTACAACAGCTGCATCTTACCGGTACTCACCTACGGGGCAGAAAAGTGGAGGCTAACGAAAAGGGTTCAGCTTAAGTTAAGGACAGCACAGCGAGCCATGGAAAGGAATATGACAGGTTTAACGTTAAAGACCAGAAGCGGGCAGTGTTGGTGATGAAAAAAACGCGTGTTAATGACATGCTAGTCGAAATCAAGAGGAATAAATGGGCTTGGGCAGGGCATGTACTGCGAAGGTAAGATAACCGCTGGTCGTTAAGGGCAACGGAGTGGATTCCAAGAGAAGGCAAGCGTAGCAGGGGGCGGCCGAAGATTTAGTGGGCGGAGGAGGTTAGGAATTTGCATACATAGGGAGGGCGAAGCTCGCAAAGGACAGGGTTAATTGGAGAGACATGGGAGAGGCCTTTTCCCTTCAGTGGATGTAGTCAGGATGATGATGATGGTTATGATGACGGGAAAACAGGCCATATTGCGGTGGTGTGTGTAAAGATAATTTGACACATCAGTTTGAATATACTGCTCTTTTGCCGCATAAAAAAGCCCATTTATAGAGCTCTGTTTTCAATGACAAAGGAAAATGCGCTTTGCTTAATAAAGAAAAATATCTTAACCAAAAGAAAAGAAATGCCGATATGCACGTGAATTTTACATGTATATATAGACAGAAAAAAGCGATTATGAAGCCTAGAAAATGTTTTGTGCACTCTTGCATGATAAACCAGCTTTCTAAATTAACAGATATCTTCATCTTGAACTTTACGATCAGCAAAAAATAATTTCTCTCGCCAAGTCCTTTGGCCTACTCTACAGCCCAGTGCTAAAGTCGGTCCCAGACCCTCTTGGCGAAGACTGTATCCGCCGCTAACCGGTTGCACGGAACAATTCATAACATGCCAGGTACCTTAAGAGGCCCACAAAGGAGTGGGTTCCTCGGCAAAAGCGAAATCGAAAGTTCCCGACAGACGGCTACTTGTTAACTGTGCCGTGGCGGAGCACTCACTACTGCGGTAATCAATTTAACCCGACGAATGGACGTCATCCTTTCACCCAAATCTCTCGCTTGCATCTAAAACGTATAGTCACAATGCTGCAGAATCGGAAAGAAAACCGCCACTGCTGACCAAAACCCGGTGCGACCTCACTGACAACGAATTTCGGACCGCTCACTTAACGCGATATTCATCAAATGTACAGATGCATGCAGTTCATTTCAGAACGCGGCATAATATTGAAGCGATTCATAACAAAACGAGATTTCTCTCAAGTTACGCGAAATGCAACTTGCGATGAAAACAAAATGTGCGAAAAAAGTCTCACTGTGCGGGATTTCAACCCACGCACCCCCAGTTTCCTGTAGACTCTCTGGAGCGACGCGTTAGAGCACAGGGCCACAGAACAGCGCGGAGTGATACACGTCTCTTTGTTTATTTTTTTGTGGACTACTTCCGTAGCCTTCACTGCATTTCACTTGTGTTGGAAACGGGGTACGGGGGAAACGGGGGAAACCAGCCCTAAATAGACGTATTCCTTTACTACTTCCAGCCCCTCGTTGCCAAATGTGAACTGGTGTTCCGTTGCTAGACTGGTGAACATTACTTTGGTTTTCTGCATGTGGCCTTTTTCGACAGCCTCCCAAGTGCGCAAGACTGTTTTGTGCTGCAACAGGAAGGATCAGTTACCAAGAGGCCCGCAACCATCGCCGATGTCAGCCCAATATTGTCTTCAGAACGGGAATACCTTTTGGATCTCACAGATGGCTTTCGTGACTTTTGCTTCAGAGTCGCCAATCGGCCAAACGCCTCTGACCAAATATCAAATTGTCACGGATTACGTGATTCGCCCGATTCGACAAAATCCTTACCGTGTGGCTTTGAAAGAACGCGAAGCCATTGAGCACAAGGTGGCCGAAATACTTAGAGCCGACGTTATCCAGCCGTCACAGAGTCCCTGGTTCTTTCCCCGTGGTACTTGTTAAAAAAAGGACGGCAGCTTACGATTTTGCATTGACTACCGCAAGCTCAACTAAGGGACCAAAAAAGATGTGTACCTTCTCCCTCGCATCGGTGATTCCCTGGATCGGCTACGAAATCCACGTCACTTCTCATCAATGAATTTGAAAAGCGAATATTGGCAAATTGAACTAGATGAGAGGGATCAGGAGGAGACAGCATTCGTCACACCCGACGGATTGTATGAGTTTAAGTTCTTCCATTCAGTTTATGCTCGTCACCACCAACATTTCAGAGTCTGATGGACACTGTGCTCTCGGTACTCAAGTGGCAAATATGCCTGGTGTACCTTGACGACGTGTTCGTGTTTTCGGCCACCTTCGAGGAGCATCTGCGCGGTTTTTTAGCTGCGGGCCTCACACTAAAACACCAGAAGTGCCACTTCGGTTACGAGGAGCTGCAATTCTGAGGACACGTCGTTTGCCAAGAAGGTGTCCGACCTGATCCCGAAAAGCTCTCCGCAGTAGCCATGTTCCCGACACCTACTGACAAAAGGACGTTGCGGTGCTTCCTGGGGCTTTGCGACTATTACCGTCGATTTATTCTTGGCTTCTCACGAATTGCCTGGCCATTAACTTCGTTGAGAGGCGACAACGCAGTCTTTCGCTGGGGAGAAGAAGAGCACCAAGCTTTTAATGAGCTTCTGAGATGTCTACAGACGCCACCTATACTGGGGTACTTTGACGACGACGCCCCTACCGTGCTTCATACCGGTGCGAGCAGTGTGTGTTTAGGTGCTGTATTGGTGCAGCGCCAGGATGGTGTGTAAAAGGTGATTGCTTATGCCTGCAGGACTCTGTCTAAGGCAGAAGCGAACTACTCGGTAACAGAAAAATTATACCTTGGTATGGGCGGATATGAAGTTCCGCCCTTACTTGGACGCTCGCCCCTTTCAAGTCGTTAGCGACCATCACTCTTTCTTTTGGTTGGCGAACTTAAAGAACCCTTCGGGGAGACTCGCGCGTTGTAGCCTTCAGTTACAAGAGTTCGACATGACGGTTATTTACAAATCCGGAAAGAAGCATGCGGATTCTGACTGCCTTTCGCGAGCACCGGTCGTACCTTCCACCATGACTGATGAGGACACTGCCTTTTTAGGAGTCACAGAAGACGCAACTCTTTCCTAATAGCAGAGAGAGGACCAGGAATTGCTCCCTCTTATCCATTTCTTGGAGAAGTGAAGTACGGTTGTGCCTAAGATTTTCGCACGCAGCCTCTCTTTGTTCTTTCTTCGCAACGACGTAATTTACAAGAACTTCCATCCGGGGGGGAACAGTCATCATCTCGTCGTCCTAACAGCTTTCCGAGCGGAAGTCTTGCAAGCGTGCCACGACGAGCCAATTGCCAGCCACCTAGGCTATACCCGCACGTTGGCTCGAGTACAGCGCGGATACTACTGTCCGAAAGTGCCGGCGACAGTGAAGCGCTATGTACGGACGTGCGTAGACTGCCAATGCCGTAAATTACCTTCTGAAAAACCAGCCGGCCTACTCCACCGCCTTCAAGTGCCAAAGACTCCTTTCAAGCAAATTGGCATGGACCTCCTGGGATCATTTCCGACGTGTACTGCCGGGAACAAATGGATAATTGTCGCCACCGATTATCTAACTCGCTACGCGGAGACAAAGGTTCTGACAAGCGTACCGCCGCCGAAGCAGCTCGGTTCTTCGTTGAGAATATTGTCCTCAGGCATGGCGCTCCTGCACTCATTATAACTGACTGAGGAACTGAATTTATGGCCGAGCTTTTGGAAACCGTTCTCCGCCGCAGCGATACCAGTCATCGTAAAACGACGGCCGATCACCCTAAATCGAATGGATTGATGGAACGCCTCAATAAGAGCATCGCAGACATGCTCTGTATGTACGTCGACGTGGACAAGAATAATTGGGACGAAATTCTTCCCTACGTCACGTTCGCCTACAATACGGCACAAGACTCCACTCGCATGACATCTTTCAGCCTTCTTCATGGGCGACCAGGGACAACTATGCTGGATGCCATGTTGCTCCCGAATGCCGACGGCGACGATGTCAGTCAGGACGCCGAGGAATCCGCACAGCGCGCAGAGGAAGCTCGCCAACTAGCGCGTGTGCGCATCAGAACTCGGCAGGAGTGTGATGCACGACGCTACAGTCTTCGCCAAAGACATGTAATGTATGAACCTGGTGACAAAGTGTGGGTCTGGGTGCCTATTCGCCGCCTTAGACTCTCCGAAAAACTATTACGGCGATACTTCGGACCCTATGTTGTGCTGAGACGTTTAACCGACGTAACGTATGAGGTGCTGCCAGACGGGTTATCGACATCCAAGCGACGGCAGCAACAAATCGACGTCGTCCATGTTGTACATATGAACCCGTACTACTTGGAGCTATTTTTAACCCCCTACTTTGTTTTGCTACCATCGAGACGATGCTTCCTGGGAAGAGGGGGCAAATGCCGGATAGAGAAGACGCCGAAGATGACGACTGGGTCTACGAGCGCGAGGCTGGAAGAGAAAGAAGCTGAAACGCAGGACTTTTTCAGGAAAACCCAAGCTAGCCAAGCCAGCCAACCCAAGCCAAGCCAGCCAGCCAGCCAGCCAGCCAGCCAGCCAGTAAACCGTTTTTATCTTTAAGTCCTCCTTGGGGTTCTACCGAGTCGTGACAATATGTTTTTATATCTTCGATGAGTTTCTGTCACTCTCCTTTTCGCGCTTATTGTCGTGTCGCCATCTCGTCCCGGTAAGGACAGCTATCCCTGTTTTTGTTTTTGATAAGCGCTCGTTCAGAGAGATGAGATACGCTCATTTAGGCACTGCTATAGTGTTGTGAGCGCGTAACAGCTTTAAATGTTTTCTATTGACGTGTATACCGATACGTTTAGGGCGGTCTTGTATGCCTGCCTTCTAATAATGTCTACCTGGCCCGCCTCTCTTTCATTGAAATAGAGATAGGGCAAGGAATATATAATGCGATTACCTAGGAAGGCCTGCACCAACTTTCCTGCATCGGCCTCCTTCATGCCGCCATAAGCAGCATTAATTAGCTGATTGTGCGAAAACCGCGCCGAAACGCGAAGCGCAAATGACGCCATCACGCTGCCTGCAGCAATAGGCCGCCTCCACCGCATACCTCAGAGAGCGGCAGAACTGTCCACTGACCCAGTTAACCGTCACTATACCGTGTCGCGATAGTTATGTCATTATAGATGAGCAAAAAGAACTGCGTGGACGAGACTCGAAAGCCTAGAAGCAAAGACGCACACAAACATAGACTATCACTTTACTCGGTGAAGGAATACAAGGCCTAACTAAAAAGTGCCTCAAATTGTTAACTACAGATTTCTCTTTAAAAAGGCATGGTAGATTCTTGGGCGCGGTGTCTGTGCGTTGATTTTACCCGAAGGCAGACACTATTATTGTAATAGAGTGCAGTGAAAAGACTAATAATAAACTAAAATTAAATGACTATTTTTTTCTTTTTGGACAGAAGGTTAAATGGAGAAATTGAAGGAAGTCTTAATCGAAGGCGCTCACAGTTTTTTTAAACTTTATTAATTGCCATCATGCTTCGAGAATAGTCACGTAGTGGGGACGACAGCCCTGGCATTGAGGCAGACCGCGAAAAGGTATAGATGAAAACTGTTTATAGGGCTGACCTGCACCCACAGGCTCGAGATAGGTAGTCCGCATAGGCGTGCTGCGTCAAGATTTCCAGACGACGCTGACGTCGAACTCCTCGAGGCGCAGCCGCCACTGATTCAGGGGACCAGAGCGGTCCTTCAAAATGGCAAGCCAGCACAGTGCGTAGTGATCGCTGCCCACCTTTGATGCTCGTCCGTACATGTAGGGGTGTAATTTGGACGTAGCGCAGGCAATGGCGAGGCATTCCTTCTCGGTCGTCGGATAGTTAGCCTCGTCCTTCGACAAAGAGCGGCTTGCGCATTCCATGACTTTCTCCAGTCTGCCGCTGTTCTGAACGTGGCCGGCGCCTAGGCCCGCGCTGCTTGCGTCTATATGAATTTCAGTCTCTGCGTTTACATCGAAGAGCCCGAGGATCGGCGGGGACTGTAAACGACGCCGAACTTCCTTGAAGGCTTGCAGTGTTTTATATTTATATGGCACGTCTGCCTTTATCAGTTTGGGTCACAGGCTGTGCGATGAGCAAAAATCTCCTGACATGCCGTCGGTAATGCGCGCAGTCTGTGGAATCCGAGCATAGCTTTCTTATCGGCCGGTGGTGGAAACACTGCGATGGCGGCTGCTTTCTGTGGCCCTGGAGGTACTCGATTCTTGGTTACGATGCTGGGTAGAAAGAGAAAATGCTTTGTATACCTGTGAAGAGGAGCTAATTCCAAAGCCAAAAACAGGAAAATGGTAGATAGTATCGCAAGCCGCATTGATCAGCTACGAGGCAAGGCGAGATAATTAGATTAGGCGACATGAATGCACACATAGGCGATCTGGATGGATACGCAGCTTCGACAGGAAGCATGCTGCTGGATGCCGCGTGCTTCCTGCAGCGAAAAAAAGAAATAAAAAAAGGACTACTACCACCGTATTTATGACGTAGACTGTCTGCGGAAGAGCGACAAAGTATGGAAGAAATTAAACAAATTATTAAACCCAACGAGCACCCCGCGCATTGAAAGCTTTATCATAAATGAAAAACTGATACATGGAACAGAACTTTCCGACTGTTTTAACAAATTTTTTTGTCGAAATAGGTGGAAATAACCGCCGTAGCAGACGAACCACTCAAATACCAATAAATCGTAAAAGCATATTCCTTTAGCCAACCTGTGCAAGCGAAGTCAGTAGTGTATTCCAAAGCCTTAACAACAGTCGTAGCACAGACGCAGATAGTTTAGAGGTAAGGCCTATTAAATATGTAATTGATCGTATTGCACCTTTGCTAGCACATATGTTTAATTCAGCGCTCTCAGAAGGTGTGTTCCCAAAGAACATGCAATTAGCGCGTGTTATCGTAATTCATAAGGGAGGTGACAGAAACAGTATAAATAACTACTGTCCAATTTCCATTTTTCAATATTTTCTAATTGGCTAGAAAAAACAATTAGCATTCGAATGGGTAGTTTTTCTCAAAAACATAGTCTGTTAACTGAATGTCAGTTTGGATTCAGGAAAGTGTTCCAACGAGAAGTGTGAAGGGCTCAAATCATTCCTTAGCGAAAAAAGGGTGTACTAGAAATGCATTTCGAAAGCATTGTATTATTTCATATCAATTTAGCATTTTGTGTCTATGCTTAAATTGAAATTCGAATGCTTTTTACGTATGCTAGGAGTAATATGTCGAACATTCTTACACAAGCGTCAAAAATACATTTTCTCTTTTCTTAGTATATTGCAGATTAAATTTATACTCAAGAAAAATTATATACAGTACATTAAAATGCAATAAAATATGCAGTACATTTATTGCACATAAGATATACATTAGATACAAAAAATTACATTACATGCACTAAAATTATGCAACTGATACATTACAAATATTTTTACTTCGGCTTAAAAAGGGGAGCAAACACTACTTGGCATTGCATACCTCTGGACAGGAGCTAATGCCAGAGGAAAACAGTAGAATGTTTTAGTGTATCGCAAGCGACATTGATGAGCTATGAGACAAGGCGAGATTATTGAATTAGGCGACATGAATGCCCACATAGACGACCTGGATGGGTACACAGATTCGACAGGATGCATGTCGCTTTATATGTGTGACTGGCACGATTTAGTTGCATGCAACAGTACCGAGAAGTGTGAAGGGCTCAAATCATTCCTTAGCGAAAAAAAGGGTGTGCTAGAAATGGATTTCGATCGCATTGTATTAATTTCATATCAATTTTGCATTTTGTGTCTCTATGCTTAAAATTGCAATTGGAATGATTTTATGTATGCTAGGAATAGTATTTCGAAGATTGTTACACACTCATCAAAAATACATTTCCTGTTTTCTTAGTATATTTATTGCATATTAAAATTATACTCAAAGAAACATTATATACATAACATTAAATTACAAAAAATATGCACTACAATAATTATGCTGAAGATATACATTAGATACACAAAATTACATTAAATGCACTAAAATTATACAACTGATACATTACAAATATTTTACTTCGGCTTAAATGGGGAACAAACACTACTTGGCATTGCATACGTCTGGACAGGAGCTAATGCCAAATAGGAGAACAAGAGAATGGTAGAATGTATCGCAAGAGACATTGAGAGCTATGAGACAAGGCGAGATCATTAGATTAGGTGACATTAATGCACACATAGACGACCTGGATGGGTACACAGATTCGACAGGAAGCATGCCGCTCGATATGTGTGACAGGCACGATTTAGTTGCATGCAAAAGTACAGAGAAGTGTGAAGGGCTCAAATCATACCTTAGCGAAAAACCCTGTGCTAGAAATGCATTTCGAACGAATTGTATTAGTTTCATACCAATTTTTGCATTTTGTTTTGTGTATGCTTAAATTGCAATTCCAAAGCTTTTTGTGTATGCTAGGAGATATATTTCGAACATTCTTACAGATGCGTCAAAAATACATTTTCTGTATACAAAGTTTTATTATTGCTCAATCAAACTATACTCAAACACATTATATACATTGCATTAAGATGCAATAAAATATAGCATACTATAATTATACAAAAGATATACATTAGATACACAAAATTATATTAAATGCACTAAAATTATACAACTGACACATTACGAATATTTGTACTTCGATTTAGAAAGGGGAGCAAACTCTCCTTGGCTTCGTATACCTGTGGACAAGAGCTAATGCCAAAGAGGAAAACAGGAAAATGGTAGAATGTATCGCAAGCGACATTGAGGAGCTGCGAGACAAGGTGAGATAATTAGATTAGGGGACATGAGTGCACACAAAAACGACCTAGATGGGTACACAGATTCGACAGGAAGCATGCCGCTGGATATGTGTGGCAGGCACGATTTAGTTGTATGCAACAGTACCGAGAAGTGTGAAGTGCTCAAATCATGCCTTAGCGAAAAAACCCTGTGCTAGAAATGCATTTCTAACGCATTGTATTATTTCATATAAATTTTCCATTTTATGTCTCTATGCTTAAAAGTGCAATTCAAATGCTTTTTATGTAAGCTAAAGAGTAATATGTCAAACATTCTTACACATGCGTCAAAAATACTTTTTCACTTTTCTTAGTATATTTATTGCACATTGAAATTAAACTCAAAGAAAAATTATGCACATTACATTGAATTACAAAAAATATGCAATGCATTTATTATGCTAAAGATATACATTATACACACAAAATTACAATAAATGCACTAAATTTATACAACTGATATATTACAAATATTTTTACTTCGTCTTAAAAAAGGGAGCAAACACTACTCGGCATTACATACCTCTGGACAGGAGCTAATGCCAGAGGAAAACAGGAGAATGGTAGAGTGTATCGCAAGCGACATTGATGAGCTATGAGACAAGGCGAGATAATTGGATTAGGCGACCTGAATGCCCACATAGACGACCTGGATGGGTACACAGATTCGACAGGATGCATGTCGCTTTATATGTGTGACACGACGATTTTGTTGCATGCAACAGTACCGAGAAGTGTGAAGGGCTCAAATCATCCCTTAGCGAAAAAAGGGTGCTAAAAATGCATTTCGATCACATTGTATAAACTTCATATCAATTTTGCATTTTGTGTCTGTATGCTTAAATTGCAATTCGAATGCTTTTTATGTATGCTAGTAGATATATTTCCAAGTTTCTTATATATGCGTCAAAAATACATTGTCTGTCTGCTTAGTATATTTATTGCAAATTAAAATTATACTCAAGAAACCATTATTTACATTACATTAAAATACAATAAAATATGCAATACATTAACTATACTAAAGATATCCATTAAATACACAAAATTACATTAAATGCACTAAAATTATACAACTAATACATTAGGAATATTTGTACTTCGATTTAAACAGGGGAGCAAACTCTCCTTGGCTTCGTATACCTGTGGAGAGGAGCCAAAGAGGAAAACAGAAAAATGGTAGAATGTATCGCAAGCGACACTGAGGAGCTACGAGACAAGGCGAGATAAAAAATTTAGGCGACATGAATGCACACATAAAAGACCTGGATGGGTACATAGATTCGACAGGAAGCATCGTGCTGGATATGTTTGACAGACACGATTTAGTTGTATGCAACATTACCCAGAAGTGTTAAGGGCTCAAATCATCCCTTAGTGAAAAAGGCCTGTGCTAGAAATGCATTTAGAACGCATTTTATTAATTTTATATCAATTTTGCATTTTGTGTCTCTATGCTTAAATTGAAATTCGAATGCTTTTTATGTATGCTAGGAGTAATAATTCGAACATTCTTACATAAGCGTCAAAAATAGATTTTCTCTTTTATTAGTATCTTCATTGCACATTAAATTTATACTCAAAGAAACATTATATACATTGCAGTAAATTACCAAAAATATGCAATACATTATTTATGCTAAAGATGTACATTAGACACAAAAAAAATTACATTAAATGCACTAAAATTATACGACTTATACATTACAGATATTTTACTTCGGCTTTAATGGGGAGCAAACACTACTTGGCCTTGCATAAGTCTGGGCAGGAGCTAATGCCAAAGAGGAAAACAGGAGATTGGTAGAATGTATCGCAAGCGACATTGATGAGCTATGAGACAAGGCGAGATAATTAGATTAGGCGACATGAATGCCCACATAGACGACCTGGATGGGTACACAGATTCGACAGGAAGCATGTCGCTTTATATATGTGACAGGCACGATTTAGTTGCATGCAACAGTACCGAGAAGTGTGAAGGGCTCAAATCATTCCTTAGCGAAAAAAGGGTGTGCTAGAAATGCATTTCGAACGCAATGTATTATTTCAAATCAATTTAGAATTTTGTGTCTATGCTTAAATTGAAATTCGAATGCTTTTCATGTATGCTAGGAGTAATATGTCGAACATTCTTACACATGCGTCAAAAATACATTTTCTCTTTTTTTAGTATATTTGTTGCACATTAAATTTATACTCAAGAAAAAATATATACATTACATTAAAATACAATAAAATATGCAGTACCTTTCTTATACTAAAGATATACATCAGATACACAAAATTACATTAAATGCACTAAAATTATACAACTGATATATTACAAATATTTTTACTTCGTCTTAAAAAAGGGAGCAAATACTACTTGGCCTTACATACCTCTGGACACGAGCTAATGCCAGAGGAAAAGAGGAGAATGGCAGAGTGTATCGCAATCGACATTGATGAGCTATGACACAAGGCGAGATAATTAGATTAGGCGACATGAATGCACAGATAGACGACCTGGATGGGTACACAGATTCGACAGGATGCATGTCGCTTTATATGTATGACAGGCATGATTTAATTGCATGCAACAGTACCGAGAAGTGTGAAGGGCTCAAATCATTCCTTAGCGAAAAAAGGGTGCACTAAAAATGGATTTCGATCGCATTGTATTAATTTCATATCAATTTTGCATTTTGCGTCTGTAAGCTTAATTTGCAATTCGATTGCTTTTTATGTATGCTAGGGGATATATTTCGAACATTCTTACACATGCGTCAAAAATACATTTTCTGTCTGCTTAGTATATTTATTGCACATTAAAATTATACTCAAGAAAACATTATATACATTACATTAAAATACAATAAAATATGCAATACATTAACTATACTAAAGATATACGCTAGATAATGAAAATTACAACAAATGCACTGAAATTATACAACAGATACATTAGGAATATCTGTACTTCGATTTAAAAAGCGGAGCAAACTCTCCTTGGCTTTGTATACCTGTGGACAGGAGCCAAAGAGGAAAACAGGAAAATGGTAGAATGTATCGCAAGCGACATTGAGGAGCTACGAGACAAGGCGAGATAACTAGATTAGGAGACATGAATGCACACAAAAACGACCTGGATGGGTACACAGATTCGACAGGAAGCATGCTGCTGGATACGTGTGACAGGCCCGATTTAGTTGTATGCAACAGTACCGAGAAGTGTGAACGGCTCAAATCATCCCTTAGCGAAAAAGGCTGTGCTAGAAATGCATTTCGACCGCACTATATTAATTTCATATCAATTTTGCATTTTGTGTCTGTATGCTTAAATTGAAATTCCAATGCGTTTTGTGTATGCTAGGAGTAATATTTCGAACATTCTTACACTTGCGTCAAAAATACATTTTCATCTGAATGGTGTACTTATTGCACATTAATATTGTACTCAAGAAAACATTATATAAAGTACATTAAGACACAATAAAATATACAATATTATAATACACTAAACATACACATTAGATAAACAAAATTACAATAAATGCAAAAAATTTATACAACGGATACATTACGAATATTTTACTTTGGCTTAAATGGGGAGCAAACACTACGTGGCCTTGCATAGGTCTGGAGAGGAGCTAATGCCAGAGAGGAAAAAAGTAAATTGGTAGAATGTACCGCAAGCCAGAATGATGAGCTACGTGACAAGGCGAGATAACTAGATTAGGCGACATGAATGGACACATAAAAGACCTCTATGGTTACTTAGATTCGACAGGAAGCATGCTGCTGGATATGTGTGACAGGCACGATATAGTTGTATGCAACAGTACCGAGAAGTGTGAAGGGCTCAAATCATCCCTTAGCAAAAAAAAGCCTGTGCTAGAAATGCATTTCGAACGCATTATATTAATTTCATATCAATTTTGCATATTGTGTCTCTATGCTTAAATTGAAATTCGAATGCTTTTTATGTATGCTAGGAGTAATATTACGAACATTCTTACACTTGCGTCAAAAATACATTTTTCTCTTAATAGTATATTTATTGAACATTAATATTATACTAAAGAAAACATTATATACTATACATTAAATTACATTAAAATATACAATGCATTATTATACTAAAGATACACTTTAGATGCACAAAATTACAATAAATGCGCTAAAATATACAACTGATACATTACGAATATTTTACTTCGGCTTAAAAAGGGAAGCAAACTCTTCTTGCCTTCGTATACCTGTGGGCAGGAGCTAATGCCAAAGAGGAAAACAGGAAAATGGTAGAATGTATCGCAAGAGACATTGATGAGCTATGAGACAAGGCGAGATAATTAGATTAGGCGACATGAATGCACACATAGACGACCTGGATGGGTACACAGATTCGATAGGAAGTATGCCGCTCGATATGTGTCACAGGCACGATTTAGTTGCATGCAAAAGTACAGAGAAGTGTGAAGGGCTGAAATCATACCTTAGCGAAAAAACCCCGTGCTAGAAATTCATTTCGAACGAATTGTATTAATTTCATATCAATTTTTGCATTTTGTGTCTATGCTTAAATTGAAATTCGAATGCTTTTTATGTATGCTAGGAGTAAACTTTCGAACATTCTTACACATGCGTCAAAATTGTCTGTCTGATAAGTATATTTATCACATTAATATTATACTCAAGAAAAATTATATACATTACATTAAAATAGAATAAAATATTCAGTACATTTATTATACTAAAGATATGCATTAGATACACAAAGTTGCATTAAATGCACTAAAATTATACAACTGGTATAATACGAATATTTTAGTTCAGCTTAAAAAGGGGAGCAAACTCTCCTTGGCTTCGTATACCTGAGGACAGGAGCTAATGCCAAAGAGGAAAACGGGAAGACGGTAGAATGTATCGCAAGCGACAGTGATGAGGTACTTGACAAGGCGAGATAACTAGATTAGGCGACATGAATGCACACATAAAAGACCTGGATGGGTACATAGATTCGACAGGAAGAATGCTGCTGGATATGTGTCACAGGCACGATTTAGTTGTATGCAACGGTACCGAGAAGTGTGAAGGGCACAAATCATTCCTTAGCGATAAAAGGGTGTGCTAGAAATGCATTTCGAACGCAATGTATTAATTTCATATCAATTTTGCATTTTGTGTGTCTATGATCAAATTGCAATTCGAATGCTTTTTATGTATGCTAGGAGAAATATTTCGAACATTCTTACACATGCATCAAAAATACATTTCCTCTTTTCTGAGTATATTTAATGCACATTAAATTTATACTAAAAGAAACGTTATACATACATTAAATTACAAAAATATGCAATACATTATTTATGCTAAAGATAAACATTAAATATGCAAACTTACATTAAATGCACTAAAATTATACAACTGATACATCACAAATATTTTACTTCGGCTTAAAAATGGAGAAAACACTACTTGGTCTTGCATACGTCTGGACACTAGCTAATGCCAAAGAGGAAAACAGAAGAATGGTAGAATGTATCGCAAGCGACATTGATGAGCTATGAGACAAGGCGAGATAATTAGATTAGGTAAATGAATGCACACATAGACGATCTGATGGGTACACAGATTCGACAGGAAGCATGCCGCTTTATAAGGGTGACATTCACGATTTATTTGCTTGAAACAGTACCGAGAAGAGTTAAGGGCTCAAATTATTCCTTAGCGCAAAAAGGGTGCGCTAGAAATGCATTTCGAACTCATTTTATTAATTTCATATTAATTTTGCATTTTGTGTCTGTATGCTTAAATTGCAATTCGAGTGCTTTTTACGTATGCTAGTAGATATATTTCGAAGATTCTTACACATGGATCAAAAATACTTTGTCTGTCTGCTTAGTATATTTATTGCACATTAAAATTATACACAAGAAACCATTTTATATATTACATTAAAATACAATAAAATATGCAATACATTAACTATACTAAAGATATACATTACATAAACAAAATTACAATAAATGCACTAAAATTATACAACTTATAAATTAGGAATGTTTGTACTTCGATTTAAAAAGGGGAGCAAACTATCCTTGGCTTCGTATACCTGTGGACAGGAGCTAAAGAGGAAAACAGGAAAATTGTAGAATGTATCCTAAGCGACATTGAGGAGCTACGAGACAAGGCGAGATAATTAGGTTAGGCGACATGAATGCGCACATAAAAGACCTGGATGGGTACATAGATTCGACAGGAAGCATCGTGCTGGATATGTGTGACAGGCAAAATTTAGTTGTATCCAACATTACCCAGAAGTGTTAAGGGCACAAATCATCCCTTAGCGAAAAAGGCCTGTGCTAGAAATGCATTTCGAACGAATTTGATTAATTTTATATCAATTTTGCGTTTTGTGTCTGTATGCTTAATTTGAAATTTGAATGCTTTTTATGTATGCTAGGAGTAATAATTCGAACATTCTTACATATGCGTAAAAAATAGATTTTTCTTTTCTTAGTATATTTATTGCACATTAAATTTATACTCAAAGAAACATTATATACATTACAGTAAATTCCAAAAACATGCAATAGATTATTTATGCTAAAGATGTACATTAGATACAAAAAAATTACATTAAATGAACTAAAATTTTACGACTGATACATTACAGATATTTTACTTGGGCTTAAATGGGCAGCAAACACTACTTGGTCTTGCATACGTCTCGAAAGGAGCTAATGCCAAAGAGGATAACAGGAGATTAGTAGAATGTATCGCAAGCGACATTGATGAGCTATGAGAAAAGGCAAGATACCTAGATTAGGCGACATGAATGCCCACATTTACGACCTGGATGGGTACACAGATTCGACAGGAAGCATGTCGCCTTATATATGTGACAGGCACGATTAAGTTGCATGCAACAGTACCGAGAAGTGTAAAGGGCTCAAATCATCCCTTACCGGAAAAACCTTGTGCTAGAAATGCATTTCGAACGTATTGTATTATTTCATATCAATTTTGCATTTTGTGTCTGTATGCTTATATTTCAATTCGAATGCTTTTATGTATGTTAGGAGAAATATTTCGAACATGATTACATAAGCATCAAAAATACATTTTCTCTTATCTTAGTATATTTATTGCACATTAAATTTATACTCAAACATTATATGCATTACAGTAAATTATAAAAATATGCAATACATTATTTATGCTAAAGATATTCATTACATACACAAAATTACATTAAATACACTAAAATTATACGACTGATACATTACAAATATTTTACTTCGGCTTAAATGAAGAGTAAACACTACTTGGCCTCGCAATATGTCTGGACAGGAGCTACTGCCAAAGTGGAAAACAGGAGAATGGTAGAATGTATCGCAAGTGACGTTGATGAGCTATGAGACAAGGCGAGATAATTAGATTAGGCGACATGAATGCCCATATATACGACCTGGATGGGTACACAGATTCGACAGGAAGCATGTCGCTTGATATGTGTGACAGGCACGATTTAGTTGCATGCAACCGCACCGAGAATTGTGAAGGGCTGAATTCATTCCTTAGCGAAAAAACCCTGTGCTAGAAATGCATTTGGAACACCTTGTATCAATTTATTATCAATTTTGCTTTTTGCGTCTGTAATCTTAGATTGCAATTCGAATGATTTTTATATATGCAAGGGGATATATTTCGAACATTTTTACACATGCGTCAAAAATACATTTTCTGTCTGCTTAGTATATTTATTGCACATTAAAATTATACTCAAGAAAACATTATATACATTACTTTAAAATACAATAAAATATACAATACATTATTTATACTAAAGATATAAATTATGTACACAAAATTACATTTAAGCACTAAATTTATACAAATGATACATTTAGAATATTTGTACTTCGATTTAAAGAGGGGAGAAAACTCTCCTTGGCTTCGTATACCTGTGGACAGGAGCCAGAGAGGAAAACAGGAAAATGGTAGAATTTATTGCAAGCGACATTGAGGAGCTACGAGACAAGGCGCGATAACTAGGTTAAGCGACATGAATGCACACATAAAAGACCTCTATGGTTACTTAGATTCGACAGGAAGCATGCTGCTGGATATGTGTGACAGGCACGATTTAGTTGTATGCAACAGTACCCAGAAGTGTCAAGGTCTCAAATCCTCCCTTAGCGAAAAAGGCCTGTGCTAGAAATGCATTTCGAACGCATTTTATTAATTTCATATCAATTTTGCATTTTGTGTCTCTATGCTTAAATTGAAATTCGAATGTTTCCTATGTATGCTAGGAGTAATAATTCGAACGTTCTTACACATGCGTCAAAAATACATTTTTTTCTGTTTAGTATAATTGTTGCACATAATTATTATACTCAAGAAAACATTATATACATTACATTAAAATAAAATAAAATATACAATACAGTATAATTCTATAGATACACAAAATTACATTAAATGCACTAAAATTATAAAACTGATACATTAGGAATATTTGTACATCGATTTAAAAAGTGGAGCAAACTTTCCTTGGCTTCGTATACCTGTGGACAGGAGCGAAAGAGGAAAACAGGAAAATTATATAATGTATCGCAAGCGACATTGAGGAGCTACGAGACAGGGCGAGATAACTAGATTAGGCGACATGAATGCACACAAAAACGACCTGGATGGGTACACAGATTCGACAGGAAGCATGCTGCTGGATACGTGTGAGAGGCATGATTTAGTTGTATGCAACAGTACCGAGAAGTGTGAAGGGCTCAAATCATCCCTTAGCGAAAAAGGTTGTGCTAGAAATGCATTTCGAACTCATTGTATTAATTTCAAATCAATTTTGCATTTTGCGTGTCTATGCTCAAATTGCAATTAGAATGCTTTTTATGTATGCTAGGAGGAATATTTCGAACATTCTTACACATCCGTCAAAAATACATTTTCCATTTTCTTAGTATATTTATTGCACATTAAATTTATACTAAAAGATACATTATATATACATTAAATTACAAAAAATATGCAATACATTATTTATGCTAAAGATATACATTAGATATGAAAAATTACAATAAATGCACTCAAATTATACAACTGATACCTTACAAATATTTTGCTTCATCATCATCATTTATTTTCGCTTTAAGGGAAGTGTATTCTATGTTTAATTGTAATTTAATGCTATGTATATATTGTTTTTGAGTATAATTTTAATGTGCAATAGTACTACTAAGCAGAGAGAAAATGTATTTTTGACGCATGTGTAAGAATGCCCGAAATATATCTCTTAGCATACATAAAAAGCATTCGAATTGCAATTTAAGCATAGAGACACAATATGCAAAATTGATATGAAATTATTACAGTGGGTTCGAAATGCATTTCTTGTACAGGCGTTTTTGCTAAGGGATGATTTGAGCCCTTCATAATTCTCGGTACTGTTGCATACAACTAAAACTTGCCTGTCACACATATAAAGCGGCATGGTCCCTGTCGAATCTGTGTGCCCATCCAGGTCGTTTTTGTGTGCATTCATGTCGCCTAATCTAGCTATCTCGCCTCGTCTCGTAGCTCATCAATGTCGCTTGCGATACATTCTACCATTTTCCTGTTTTCCTCTTTGGCATTAGCTCCTGTCCACAGGTATACAAAGCCAAGGAGAGTTTGCTCAGCTTTTTAAGCCGAAGTAAAATATTCGTAATGTATTATTTGTATAATAATAGTGAATTTATTGTAATTTTGTGTATCTAATGTGTATCTTTAGTATAATAATGTATTGTATAATTTATTGTATTTTAAAGTAATGTATATAATGCTTTCTGGAGTATATTATTAATGTGCAATAAATATAGTAATCAGAGAAAAATGTATTTTTGACGCATGTGTAAGAATGTTCGAAATATTACTCCTAGCACACATAAAAAGAATTCGAATTGCAATTTAAGAATAGAGACACAAAGTCCAGAATTGATATGAAATTATTACAATGCGTTCGAAATGCATTTCTAGTACACCTTTTTTTCGCTAAGGCATGATTTCAGCACTTCACACTTCTCGGTACTGTTGCATAAAACTAAATCGTGCCTGTCACACATATCGAGCAGCATGCTTCTTTTCGAATCTGTGTATCCATCTAGGTCGTTTATGTTTGCACTCATGTCGCCTAATCTAATTATCTCGCCTTGTCTCGTAGCTCATCAATGTCGCTTGCGATACATTCTACCATTCTCCTCTTTCCATCTTTGGCATTAGCTCCTGTCCACAGGTATTCAAGGCCAAGGAGAGTTTGCTTCCATTTCTAAGCCGAAGAAAAATATATTTAATGTATCAGTTGTACTTTTGACGCATGTGTAAGAATGTTCGAAATATTTCTCCTAGCTTACATGAAAAGCATTCGAATTGCAATTTAAGCATAGAGACACAAATGCAAAATTGATATGAAAGTAATATATTGCGTTTGAAATGCATTTCTAGCACAGGCTTTTTTTCTAAAGGATGATGTGAGCCCTTCACACTTCTCGGTACTGTTGCATACAGCTATATCGTGCCTGTCACACATGTGCAGCAGCATTCTTCCTGGCGAATCTATGTACCCATCCAGGTCTTTTATGTGCGCATTCATCTCGCCTAATCTGATGAATTCGAGGTAGTGTCTGTTGTGTTGTCAAAGTGGATATGCAAAAAAATAAAGTGCGACAGCACAGCGCTGACTCCTGCCGATGTTTCTCTTTATGGGAAAGGAGGGTGTTGTACTTCGCCGACGAGCAATTACAGTAGAACACACACACACAAAAAAAGAGCGTGCGCAGGGAGGGAATGTGCACCAGAGGAGGCGGCATCTCTTTACCGCCATTCATGTAGAAGGGGCTCCCCAGCACACCTTTAACGAGGGACATTTTCGGTGGACGGCCCCCGCCATTGTGGCTCGCAACTACCATGGCCGGACTGGAGGAGCGGCGGCGGCACGCGCTTTCCTCTCCTCGCGCCCGGCCGTGCAACTAGCTACTTGCTCCGACCGGGAAAACAAACAGCAGATAAGGCAAGCGCTTCCGGGTGCGCGTCTTTGGAGCTTTGTGAAGCCTCGTCCTGAGAATGCCACAAAACACCCGATCGTCCCCTTTCTGGGTGTCGACACCGGCGAGTTGAAAAAGTTCACCCGTTTCTAAGGTGCCGCTCAAAAAAAAAAAAAACAGTGACCTTTCTAGCATGGGCAGTGACGACGTGTGCTTCCTGTGATTTCGGTCAACGACCAGTCTTCAAGCAATACCACTGCCCATTGGAAAAGCCCCCTATACGCCGCCGCTTGGCTAATTTGTATGTGTGGCAAAGACCACCCCGCGTGCGCCGTACACAGACTTATCTTCGCTTTCCAAACGCTTCCGTTCTCAGCCTTTTTACTGAGAGGGGCCTGCAAGCGGCGGCTTTTCCACAGCGTCGGTACTTGGTAGAACCGAAAACGCATTCCGAGCCTCCGCTAGCTTTCGTTTGCCTTTTGTTAGCGTTTGTACGTTTCTCCCGTCCCTGTAGATTCCATTTTTTATGAATAAATACAGTTCACTTCCTGCTGTACCTACAATCGAGACGACAAGCATACTTTCACACAAGGTACGCAGTAGTGATCGGGGAGCCCGACCGGCCCGTCTGAGACATAAAAAGCCTGGCCCAAGCTCGAGTGAGAGAATCTCCAAATGGCCCGAGCCCGGCCCGCTCCGGGCTTTCGGGTCTGCCCGAGCCGGTGCACAGCTCTGGCGCCTTCTGCCGGCTCACTTCAGGTGCTTCGTGCTGCTCCAGCTCTGGAAGCGTACGCCACCGACCAGCGTCCGTATACGTCCCGTCGATCCCCGTCCCCATGTTACCGTTCACTGTCGCTATGCGCCGTCGCCCTACGTCCGCTGACGAGAGAAACTAAGTTCCGCAGTTCCAGAGGCAAGAACTGCGTGCTCTTCGAATAGTTCAAGGCCTCATCCTTCTCCCACGAACATTCTAGTCGTGTCTATCGACGGTCTGTCTGTGTCCTCGCTTGTCGACACGGGTGCTGCTGTGTCAGTGATTGATGAGAGACTGTGCCATCGCCTAGGGAAAGTCACGACGTCATTTTCTGATTAGTCCTTCGCACTGCAACTGAAGAGAGGATCGCACTTTTGGCCACATGCACAGCGCGGGTTGTCATCGCTGACATTTTGTACAGAGTCGATTTCTTGGTCTTGTCCTCTTGTTCCCACGACGTGACTCTCGGGTAGGACTTCCTGTCAAGAAATAACGCCGTGATCGACTGCGCCCGCACTGAGGTAGAATTTTCTGCATTGTGTGCCGAACCGGCCCACGACATCCATTTCGTGTGTCCGCAGAAGTGCACCGTCACTAAAGACGTCCATATCGCTCCGGAGGCCTCAGCGCTTGTATCCCACTCGAGTCCTGCCTCGCGGGCCGTCATGGTTCGCTGCAGAAATTATTTCGTGTGATGTATACGTCAATTTTAACAAACGGGCAGTCATTTACACATATTTCAAGCACACATTTAGCTGCTGTAGAAGAATCTAGTGCTCGAAACACGTCTGACGCGGCTCGTGGAAAGAAGGAGGTGAAAAAGGTTACGGTACGGGCGCGTGGCCGAAAAACTTGAAGGGGGTGACCGGTGCGATGGGATATGCGCGGCGGAGGTGCGCAGATGTATGCTTCATGGCCGAGTGAGCTGTAACAAAATTGATGAAAAAAAGATAGGGTTGCGATGCGACGACGGCAAGAAAGACTTCGTAAGTTTGGACTGTGATTTCAGGGATGACAGACTCACGGCGTATGAATACTGGGACTTGATGAAACGAACAGCGCGATTTTGTACAGCTTGAAGTGCATCGATTAGAAATGCTTGGTGGGCACTCCATATAGGAGATGCGTATTCTAATTTTGGCCTTACCAATGATTTATAGGCGAGTAATTGGACCTCTTTTGTTGCGTAACGTAAATGGCGCTTCAGAAATCCCAGGATTTTGGTTGCGGATGAAATAACGGTAGTAACATGTTCACGACTAATTAAGTCATGACTTACAATGATTCCTAAGTATTTATATGAATGGATGTGCTCTATTGGATTGCTGGTAATTCTGTAACGGAACGAAAACGAGATATGTATGCGGTGAAATGATATGATCTTGCATTTGTTATTGTTAAGGGTCATTAGCCAATCATCGCACCATTTTCCAACCCGGTTAACATCATTCAGAAGGGCTATTTCGTCAGAAATATTAGTCATTGAGCGGCAGACAACGCAGTCATCGGCAAACAAGCGGATATTGCATGAGTATACACTTGGGGGTGACTTTAACATGCCTGCTGTTGACTGAGAAAAGTGGCAAACCTGTGTTCGCAGATTCGACTGCCCTATCTCTATCCTTTTCAGAGTTTATTACAACTAATGACCTAACCCAATTCGTGTCCGAATGCACGCGACGAGATCATTTTTCTGCCAGCACTTTGGATTTGTTTTTCGCTAGCTCTGAGTCGTTAATCAAAAATGCAGCTGTCACTCCTGGTATCACTGATCACGATTGCGTTGTTGCCACGTGTAGTGCCGCTTCAGTTAGATCAGCCCATAAATATCTTAGATAGGTTTTTTCTACGACCGAGGGGATTACACGTCTTTATAAAGAGAGCCTTCTAATTTCTTCCCTATTTTTATTAAGTCAGCCAGTAAGTAGACATAGATGAAGCTTGGAATCTTTTTAGAGCTAAAGAAAAGGCTTTAATTGAGAAATACATACCTTCAAAATTTTTGAAAACTAGGCGCCGGAATGATAAACCTTGGGTAGATAAGAAAATTTGTTTGCTAATTAACATGGAACGCCGCCTGTATGCTTCGTATTTAAAGACTCGCAATCAGTCTATTTTCCAGGAAATGCGTTACGTCAACTACAAAATTAAGCAAGAAATAGAGGTAAATAAACAAACCTATATTTCATCGCTTGATGCAAAGTTAAGGGATAATCTTAAAGAATTTTGGAAATATGTTTAAATTAAATAGTAAAAAGGCCACCACTGTTCCTAGTTTATCAGTTGGCGAGAAAACAGTGCTTGATGATTATGAGAAGGCTTTTTTGTCTTAATTACTATTTTAAAAATGTTCTTTCTTAGAAATACACTGGAGAACTGCTTGAAATACAAAGAATAGTCTAGGAGAATATGCCTATGGTTACTGTCGCATATACCGGTGTTCTCAAGCTTATTTCAAATCAGAACAACAAATCGGCTGGCGGTCCTGATGACATTTCCTCGCTGGTAATAAAATCCTGCAGACAGGAAATGTGCAATTTTAGTAGCTCTGTTTAATAAATAATTAAATACCATTTCATTACCTACAGAGAGGAGGGTAGCCCCACCGCCCCACAAGTGTACTAGAAAACTACAGGCCTATTTCTCTAACATGCGTATGTTGCAAAGCAATCGAAATCATTATATACAGTGCTGTGATGAAACACCTTCAAAGCAATAATTTCTTCTTGAATGCTCAACATGGAATCAGGCGTGGCTTGTCATGTTCGACTCAACTGGTAGAGTTCTCCCATCATCTCTTTTATTCTTTTGGCCTTGGATTTCAGGTAGACTGCATATTTTTTGGATTTCCGGAAATCTTTTTTCTCATGTATTGCTGTTACATAAATTATCTTGTCTCGGTATACACCCTGCAATTGTAGATTAGAATTACTTGTCTGGGCGAACACAGCATGTTTTAATTAACGGAACTAAAGCAACACCTGTCACCGTAACCTCTGGCGTGCCCCAATGGTCTGTTTTGGGGCCTTTGTTACATTTAGTCTTTATAAACGACATTGTCTAAAATATAGAATGAAAAGTTAGGTTATATGCTGATGCTTGTGTCATATACAGGAATGTAGAAAACGACAGTGATGTAAGCAGTTTGCAGATGATCTGAACAAACTTGATGCCTGGTTCACTAAGTGGGGAATGTCTTTGAACAGTGCAAAATGTCAATTTGTGTCATTCACCACTAAAAGCTTTCCTGTGTGATCAGTGCATAAATTGGACGGAATACTTCTTGAAAAGGTCCAAAATTACAAATATCTCGGGGTCCATTTTTCAGAAAAGTTAATATGGGAGAGGCATATTGAATACCTAACCTTAAAGTCATCTCGCATGCTAAACCTCGTTACACGTAATTTTTATAAAGCCCCCCAGAAAGTAAGAGAACTGCTTTACATAACAAAAGTTCGTCCGGTATTCGAATACGTCTACGCGGTGTGGGACCCTCAGAGCTCTAATCTTATACAAAACCTTGAACGCGTCCAAAACCGCGCTTCAAGATTTGTTTCTGGTAATTACAGCTCCCGTAGCAGTACTACATTAGTTAAAGAGAACCTTGGTTGGTAAACACTAGCATACCGCCGATTAACTGCAAAAGTAAAACTTTTTTTCCCGAATATACTTCTAACTCACAGGAATAAATAAGAACATGTACATTTTCCCTCCGAACTTCAACTCTAAACGATGTGATCACGAGCTGAAAGTTCTTCAAATGCGCTGTCGTACTGATGTCTACCGCAATTCATTTTTCCGCATGCTCCCGCACACTGGAATAGGCTTCCCCTAACATTGGTGATTGTAAAACGTGTTCAGAGTTTGTCTTTATTGCTACCCAGTCAGCCGTAGATTAATATCATCCCGGTTACTTCATATTTTTGACTGGCATTGCGCTTCATGCGATTGAATACCCTTTCCATTTCTGTGTTGTAATTTTGCACCGCGGTACACTGAAGACCGTTTGCCGTCGAGATGGCTTATTGATGTGACGTATTTTGTTACTTTCTTCCTTTTACTAATTCTACTTAGCTGTTTCAAGTTTTGTCACAAGTTCATTTTTTTCCAGTTGTCCCCCCCCCTTGCAATAATGTCGTGGTGCTGCAGGTACTTGTATAAAGAAATGAAAGTAAAGGTGTTCTGGCAAGCAATTTATGTCTGTTAGGAAGAGGAGAGGACCTAGGACCGAGCACTGAGGTACGCCTGAAGTTACGCGGGCAGGATCAGATAAGTGGCTGTAAATAGCAACTGACTGAAAGCGACATGCCCGAGATTCTTCAATCCATTTTAAATTATTAGGCTGCAGGTTAAGCTGCGAAAGATTTAATAACAAACGCCCATGGGAACATTTGTTGAATGGTTTAGCAAAGTCTAAAGAAATGGCGTCAGTAAGGATATTCAAGTGGAGGTTGGCGTGCAGATCGTGAAGAAAGACTGCTACTTGTGTGTTACAAGAATAATTCTTGCGAAATCCATGTTTTGCGGGATGAAAAAACATGTTAGCATCCAGGAACTGCATCATTTCAGAGCAAACGATATGTTCCATCATTTTACAGGGTACGCTTGTGAGCGGGATAGGACGATAATTCATTGGTGAATTTTTTTACCGGTTTTGTAGACAGGAACGACATTTCCCTTCTTCCGATCATCAGATGTGGGGCCTACGGAGAGTGACTGTGAAAGCAGCATTGATAAATATGATTCTAATATATAAATATATATTATAAAAATATAAACGCACATGGTGCTCTTTGAAAGTTTACAGTTTATTTCGCTAGTGCCTGCCGAAGATGAAAGCCTAATTTGTCTATTAGAGACAATAATCTATTAGCAGAAATATTGGTTACAGGCATGGTGTTTCGGAACTGTAGTTGACAGAGTAGGTAAGGGTGTATCAGGCTCGCTGGTGAAAACAGAGGAGAAAACAATTGAAAAGATACTAGCACATTCAGTATCACTGAATGGTTCTGCTGAGTCTTTATTGAGGATAACCGACCACGCATTATTAGGGTTTATAATTTTCCAGCAATATTTGCACTCCTTAGGATTGTCGACAAGTCACCGTGATAAAATCATCGCTTAGCGTTTTTGACTGCTGAAAAATGTGAGCTCTCAGCCGCGCAGTATTTTTCCCATGAAGAGGTACCAGGATTGCTTTTACCTGTGCGGAATTTGCGTTTCTTTTATTTTTAAGTTTTTTCGGTGATTGCGTGAACCACAACTGGTTTCGACTGTCAAGGAAAGTAGTCTTCGGGATTAATTTATCTGCCAGACAGTTAAGCTTTGTGGGGACCTGCTCTGCAGCCCCCTGAGTTTGCTTTCCCGCGAGGCACCGTTTAGCGGCGGTCTCACCTCGAGGCTGAGCGCTTTCTCTTGTGAGTTACATTAACTGGCAAGAGAGGGAGCCAGCATCGCTGCGCGGAGACTGACAAAGCCCGCGCGCGGGAGAGGGGCTTCGGCGGGGATCGTCGGCGCAAGCGGACGCGTCGCTGGCGGCTCCGCTCTTCGCCGGCGGGGCGAAGAAGCGACGGGGAGACAGGCTCCCGTACTCGTCCCGTCCGGCCTGCGGAGTTTATATCCCTTGCCCTAGCGCGGGCGAACATTCGCTCGGAACCTTGCTGGTGAGTCGGACGACCTCGATTCATTAGCATACCTTGTTGCTAGCTGGCGTTATTGTTTCTGTAGCAATAAATGCCTGTTTGTGTCAGCCAGTGTGTCGTTCCTCTGTTCCCCCAGAGCAAGGCCCGCCGTGGTCGGCGAGCGCTCGGTAGCGTACGCGATCACGGGGTGGGGTCCGGGCGGCTTTGAACCGTGTCAGCCGCGATTGAGTGGGGAGAACGTACTTATATCCCCAATTCAACCCCCACAGCTTTTGTTTAAATATCAACCAGTTTTCCAGGATAGATCTGCTTTGAAAAGTTGCTTTAAAAGATGGAAAGAAGGCGTGGAGCTCGCTGTTCATTGCTTCATAGTAGCCTTTATCATGAAGCCGGATTGTCTTTCCCGGACTGTGACACGGAATTTGATTCAAATTAAAAACTGTGTGCATTAATTTATGGTCTCTACTTGCACGCATTTAAGAAATGGCGGAGGAACTTTCAGGATGGCCCGTTAATACTGAATCTAGAAAATATGCAGTCGCGTCTATTACGCGCGTAGGTTGTAGTACAAGTTGGGTAAAATTAAAATTCCAACAGATGTCGAGAATTTCCCGTGTATTAGGTCGATTATCTACGGAGTGTACCTGGTTATGACAGTTAATAGTTCAGTAATTAAAATCGCCGAGAAGGAGAATGTAAACTTTGGGATACTGCGAGGTTAATTTAGATAAGGTGGCGTTCAGCTGGCGGCAAAAAGAGGTTGTTGCGTGCCGGCCTGTAGACCACACCCAGCAGCTCTCAACATGGTGCGACTCGGCAGCTGAGCAAGAAGAATTCAAGGTCGGATGACATGTTCAGATCAGCGCAGGATAAGCGGTTGCTTGCCGTTATCAGAAAACTTCCACCACGTGCGTTTTTACGATCTGAACGAGAGAGAAAAGCGCCTTCGCACGGAGGCCACTTTCATAGACTTCCAGGTATGCCCGCTGCGTCGTGAGCTCTTTTCCGAGGTACTTGTAGCTAAGCGCACACGGTAGGTGTCCCTGTAGCAGCAGTCTCGGCTCCACGTCCGTCGGGGCACAAGACCAGCACAACACTGCGCTCTTCCGTGCAGAGAATTGCAGACCCAGCTACTCTGCATGCGTGGTGCAAACATCCAGCAGCTTCTAGAGGTCTTGCTCCGAGCCCGCCACAAGCACGATGTCGCAAGCGTACAAAAGGCCTTGGAAGACCTGTCGCACCACTCGCTCACCGTTCATGCTTGTTAGGTCGAACCCTGCGCCGCACTGCTCCAGTTCGCCTTCCCGATCGCTCAGCTGCAGCATGAACAGCAGTGGGGAGAGTGGGCATCCTTGACGAATACCCCGCTGTACCTCAATCGGACGAGACCGGAGGCCCTGCCATTCGACAACTACTTTCGTGTCCGTGTAGAGCGCGCGAAGCTGGGCGACTACCTCTTCGGGGAGTCTATTAAGCGTAGCCGATTCCACAGGACTCCTTGGTCTACGCAGTCATAGGCCTTCTGCATATTGCGGAAAATATTTGCAGTGTTTGTTCCCTCTTCAAATCTGCCGCCACACCACTTTATCGCTTTCTTTGCGACGCAAGACGCAACTAGATTTATCTCGATTGATCGCAGCCAGGCAGAGCTGAATCTACGTTGTTCCGGAATGTTCTAGTAACTTTGCTCTCTTTATCTCGAAAGTTCGCTATCAGCTTTAAATTGAGCACGGCCGACAGCGGCGGGCATTCTGTTCGACGACCGCCGAGCACGCTTGTCGCTTCTCCGCCGCCGAGTGATCCAGTACGTTGTGGGCGATAGTCAGCCCAATAAAAAGATTTCTTTAAGAAGACCATTTGTCCATTTTCATGGCTCCTTTGACTGCCGTCACCACTACGTGACATCTGGTGGAGGTGCTGTGTAGCCTTCCATGTTCCGGACGCCCCCTCCAAGTCGTGAAGCCAGCCCTCAGCGCTTCGAACCTGAGGACGAGCCAGCAGCTCAGCGAGCCAGCCGACGTCTCCAGGGTGAAGAGCCTGAGTTCGGGACCCTGCCGGACCGCACCAGACAGAGAAAAGACGCAGCTACGAGCACCGCAACCTCGCTAAAAATGACACCGATCATACTGCAGCAGCCACGGGTGCCGCCAACTTTCAATGGATCCCTAGTCGAAGACCCCGAAGAATGATTGAACCAATTTGAGCGCGTGGTGTCATTCAACAAGTGGTATGATGCGGCAAAAATTGGACACGTATTTTTCTCATTGGATGGTTCCGCATGCACGTGGTACGAAAGCCGCGAGAGAACTACTGAAGGTATTCACCAGTGTCGTGAGGAAAGGAACAGCCGAACAACTCCTCGAGACCAGGATCCAGCTTCCGAATGAGCCCGTCCGTGATTACGTCGATGACATGAGGCGCCTATTTCGCCGTGCCGACCTCGAGATGACCGAGGAAATGAAAGTTCACTTTTAATGCGCGGCGTAAAAGAACAACTCTTTGGCAGCGTCGTCCGCCAGCCGCCAAAAACAGTCGAGGAATTCATGCAAGATGCCTGCACGATTGAGAAGACCCTCGACGTCCGAGCTCGGCAGTACAATCACCCTTCCTCTGCTTGTGCGATCCGTTCGGACACGACGGCCACCACCAGCGAAAACATGCGGGAAGTTATCCGCGAAATCGCCCGAGAGGAGCTACGCCGATTACTGCCATCCTCCCCACAACCACAAGCAGCGACTGTGATGGAAGTGGCACGGGTAGAAGTGCAACAGGCACTTGGCACCCCGACGGCCACAGAACCCCAGGCCATGTCCTACGCCGCTGCAGTAAAAACTCCTCAGCCCCAACGACAACCCATGTATCCTGTCCGACATGAACAACCTGTTCCCAAACGCCACCTCCCTGCCCCCGCCCGCCCAGCCTACGATCGACTCTCAAGCCCCAGGAAATGCGACGCCTGGAGGATTTCCGACAACCGGCCGTTGTGCTTCCATTGCGGTGAGGCCGGCCATATTCTTCGTCACTGCCCGTACCGACGTATCTGTCTTCGAGGATTAGCTGTTAAGACCCACGACCACGCTTCGGACAACGTCCGCAGGAAATCTACGAGTACCTGCGTCGAGAGGAGAGCGCGCCGAACCACTTTTCCCGCTCACCATCGCATTCAACCTCGCATTTTGCGTCGCCACGCCGCAGCTACGCAGCCGCGGTACGAGGAAAGTCTCCCAGCCCCCGTAGGGGAGACTAAAGACAGCAACCTCTGGAGCTGAGGTTGCTCACGAGCGAAACGCCGACGATCCTCCAGCAACCACGCCCCTTGAAGACGCTGCACCCGCGACGCCGAATGAAGAACCTACACTCGCTGCACCGACGCCGCACAAAATTACAACCCCGACCACGACGCAAACTGTCTTTAAAACGACGCCGCCACACAGAAAAGCTTCGACCACACGCCCCACCCACGACTCGCATACGCGACGAAGCCGTGACCCGACGCCGAGAGCGACATGCAATGCAAGAGCCAGGACCTCCGACTTAGAAGTGACTATCGACGGCCGGAGAGTTACCGCTCTAGTCGACACAGGAACCGATTACTCGATGATAAATGGAACATTCACTGCGCAGCTGAGAAAAGTCAAAACAGCTTGGAATGGCCCACAAATTCGCACCGAAGGGGGCCACCTCATCACGCCATCAGGACGATGCACAGCGCGAGTGACTGTCAAAAGACATACCAATCCTGGAACCTTTGCTGTGCTACCGCAATGCTCCCGCGAAGCGATCTTGCGATCTTGGGTATGGATTTCCTTAATGAGCATCAGACGATTAACGACCTGCGATCCAAGCTGATAACGTTTTCAATGGACGAAGCCATCGCTTCGATGAAAACTCGGGAAAATCACGTTGCCCTGAGTGTCCTGGAGGAAGAAGTGAGCGTCCCGCCCCGTTCAAGCGTTATCGTGACCGTAGGCGCCATGAAAGCCATTAACGCTGAGGCCATCATCGAGGGGATCATGCAGTTGCTTCCAGACCGCGGAATTAGCATCGCAAGAGGCATCGCACATTTCCGCAATCGCCAGGCCGAAGTACTGCTGACTAACTTCAGCAAAGAATACCGGCACATTAACAGAGGAACGACGATTCCTTTCTTCGACGAAAAATCCGGCGTACGAGACTCCTTCGCCCTCTCCGACCCCTCCGCAGAAGGTTCGCCTGACCAAGAGAACTCGCCCACTTTTGACATCAACCCAGCCCTGCACCGGAACAGACTAGACCAGATCCGCAATCTGCTTCGAAGCTACAGTGAGTGTTTTTCGACATCGCGGAAAGTCCGACGAACGCCAATTTCCAAGCATCGAATTATAACAGACCAACACGTCCTACCTCTCCGTCAAAGCCCCTACTGTGTGTGACCGCGAGAACGACAAGCCATCCGGGACCAAGTCGAAGATATGCTTCGCGAAAACGTCATCCAGTCTTCAAACAGCCCATGGGCGGAATCAGTTGTTCTAGGGAGAAAGAAAGACGGCGCACTTTGATTCTGCGTTGATTACGACCGCTTGAATAACATAACAAAGAAGGACGTCTACCCCCTCCTCCGTATCGATGACACACTGGACCGCCTCTGCAACGCCAAATATTTTTCACCGAAGGACCTAAAGAGCGGCTACTGGCAAATTGAGGTCGACGAAAGAGATCGCGAGAAGACAGCATTCATCACTCCGGATGGGCTATTTGAGTTCAAGGTGATGCCAGTTGGTCTCTGTTCCGCACCAGCGACAATTCAGCGAGTAACAGATGCAGTGCTGGCAGGCCTGAAACGGAAATTTTGTCTGGTATATTTATATGACGTCGTTGTCTTCGCCTCATACTTTGAAGAGCACCTCAAAAGATTTCGAACAGCACTATACGCCATCAAGTCGTCTGGACTAACCTTGAAAGCAGAGAAGTGCCACTTTGAGCACGAAGAGCTGCTGCTTCTAGGCCACATCGTTAGCAAGGAGGGAGAACGCCCAGACGCACAAAAAACAGCTGCTATTGAACAGTTTCCACCGCCGGCCGATAAGAAAGCAGTGCGCAGATTCCTCGGGCAGTGCGCATATTACCGACGATTTGTGAAAAACTTTTCGCGCATCGCCGAGCCCCTGACCCAGATAACGAAAGCAGACGTGCCGTTCAAATGGGAAGCGCCGCAAGCAGAAGCCTTCAAATAACTTCAGCGTCGTTTACAGTCCCCACCGATCCTCGCGCATTTTGATGAAAACGCCGATACTGAAGTACATACCGACGCAATCAGCGTGCGCCTAGGCGCTGTCCTCGTTCAAAAAAGCGACGGGCTGGAGAAGATCATCGCATACGGTAGCCGTTCCCTTTCCGAGGCCGAGGCTAACTATTCGACAACTGAGGAGTGCCTTGTCATCATTTGGGCTACGTCAAAATTCCGCCCCTACCTGTACGGACGAACGTTCAAGGTGCTCAACGATCACCACACGCTGTGCTGGCTTGCCAATTTGAAGGACCCCTCTGGCCGACTCGCTCGATGGAGTCTGCGTCTCCAGGAGTTTGACGTCACCGTCGTTTACAAGTCCGGACGCAAGCACTCTGACGCCGATTGCTTCTAACGAGCCCCTATTGATACACCGCCGCCTGACGACGATGAGGACGCCTTCCTGGGACTCATCAGCCCCAGCTCTTTTGCTCAGCGGCAACCCTCGGACCCCGACTTAAAATGCCTCATCGAGTACCTGGAAGCCAAGGCGTCTTCACCGCCCGCTTCACTCAAGAGAGGACTGTCTTCCTTCTGTTCGCAGAATGAGGTCCTTGTGAAGAAGTTTGCAGCGAGCAACACAGCATACCTCCTTGTTGTACCTGCTTGCCTCCGCGAACACGTTCTACACACTTCACACGACAAGCCGACAGCTGCACATCTTGGGTTTACTCGCGCCCTCCGCCGCATTCAAGACAAGTATTAATGGCCCCGACTGTCTGCCGATGTCGCACAATATGTGAAAACCTGCCGAGATTGTCAGCGACGAAAGCCCCCTCCCACATGACCAGCAGGATTTCTGAACTCCACTGAACCTCCATCAAGGCCCTTTCAGGAAATCGGCATAGACTTGCTTGACCCCTTTCCAACGTCAACGTCTGGAAATAAGCGGATCACCATAGAGACCGACTACCTGACCCGCTACGCCGAGGCAAAAACCCTATCGAACGGAACAGCACCAGAAGTCGCCGAATTTTTTGTGCAGTTCATTCTTCTTCGACACGGCGCCGCCGATGTGCTCATCACGGACAGAGGAACAGCATTCACGGCGGAACTAACGCAAGCCATCGTGCGTTACAGCCAAACCAGCCACCGGAGTACAACTGCATACCATCGCAGACCAACGGACTGACCGACCGCCTGAATAAAACCATCGCCTATATGCTCGCCATATATACCGATGCCGAACACAAAACATGGGATGTCATACTGCATTACATCGTCTTCGCCTACAACACCGCTCTGCAGGAGCCCACCCAGATGACGCATTTTAGGCTCGTCAATTCCAGGGAGGCCACGACCACGCTAGACGCCCTGCTGCCCAACGTTACCGAAGAAGAGAACGTCGACGTCGCCGCCTACCTACAGCGCGCAGAAGCTCGAAGGCTTGCCCGATTACGGATCAAAGATCAACAGCGGTCCGGCGCCAGACGCTGCAACCTACGAAGACGCAACGCGGAATACATGTCAGGAGACAAAGTCTGGGTTTTAACGCCCATTCCCCGCCGTGGATAGAGTGAAAATCTTTTGCGCAGCTACTTCGGCCCGTACAAGATTCTTGGTCGGCTAGGTGAACTGGATTATGAAGTCATTCCTGACGCAAAGACTGCATCCCAGCGACGCCGCGTACGACCAGAATTTGTTCATGTAGTCCGTCTGGAGCCGTATTATGCGCGCTAAAAACGCTGCATTTCCATACTCTATTTTCGCAAGATCCGTTTTATCTCTTACTAGTCGCAATATTTCTTTTAATGCATCGGGTCGATGATTCTTTGAGAGGGGAGTAATGCCGCGGATATTTGCAATGTTTGTTAGTTCTTCAAATCTGACCTACACCACTTTATCGCTTTGTTTGCGACGCAAGACGTGACTAGATTTATCTCGATTCAACGCAGCCAGGCAGAGCTGATCCTATGTTGTTCCGGAATGTTCTAGTAAGTTTGCATGCTTTATCTCGAAAGCTCGCTATCAGCTTTAAATTGAGCACGGCCGACAGCGGCGGGCATTCTGTTCGGCGACCGCCGAGCACGCTTGTCGTTTCACCGCCACCGAGTGATTCAGTCCATTGTGGGCGCAAGTCAGCCCAATAAACAATTTTCTTTTAGAAGACCTTTTGCCCGTTTTCATCGCTCGTTCGACTGCCGTCACCACTATGTGACCATATCCAGTAAGGCCGCCCAAAACTCCTTGCCCTGACCTGTCGCGAGCTCTGTGCACTGGGTCAGGATAAACAGGTTGTCCTCCAACCGCCGTCCCTGGCGAAAACCCTGCTGCTACTCGCCCAGCACCTTTTTCCGCTCGCCCATGCTTGTATCTGTCTGCGCAGGACTTAGGCGAACAGCCTGTATGGAACCGGACTCACCGTGATTGGTCTATAGGCCACGTAGCTGCTGCGGTCGCCGGAGCCCTTGTACAAGAACAGCATTCTTCCACGTTTCCAGCCAGCAGGCATTTCCCCTGACTCCAGATTGGTACTGAGGGCATCTTTCAATGCCTGCCGCTGTAACCTGCCTAACATCTTGAGGAATGACGCTGGGGTGTCATCCGTGTCGGGTGCGGAATCGGGCGAAAGTCGCCCAATAACCTTCTTCAGCTCCTGATCCCCGACTGGTCCCAAACATTCTTGTACGTCTGGCCTCGGTCCAAATTCCGGATCCGGTCCCTCTTCCGGCATTCCACTCTTGCTGCTGAACTTCGCTATGACCTGCGCTGCCACCAGCTACACGTTGTCCTCGGGTGATAGCAGTTGAAGTGATTGGGGTTCACGCAACTGCTGTTTCGGTGTTCTGCGACCATCTAACTTTCTCACATGCCGCCAGAACCAGAACGTACGAGGCACGTTCCGCGCGCTTTTCCTTAGTTCCTCCAAAAACTTCATGTCCGATGCGGAGATCTTCTGCTGTATTAGACTAGCCGTTTTCCCCTTCTCTTCATAATCGTCCCATAGGTGTAGGATTGCTTGCTCGGGTTGGTTTGTTCTCAGCGGCAGTCGATGTCTCCGGCACTCCTTCCTTACTCTGACTGCCCTCTGAGCTTCACCGTCACAGCAATGCTTGGGAGTGTGCCTGCCTCGTTTATTACCCCTACGCCGCTTGTTGCGAAGCATCGTCGGCACCTGTTCAACCAAATTTTCGTAGTCTTCCGCTGGTGTGGCTTCCAAGTCTTCTGCTAGCTGCTCGACATCTCGATCAGACAGGAAAAGCTGTCTATCCTCAACAGGCCTTAGTGTCCGGCCGTTTCCACCAAATTCCTGCTGGATTCTGTTGTCAGCTAAACGTCCCATCCTCGTCGATAGTCATACTCGTCAGGCATCCGTATAGACCAGGCGACATCAGTGTGAAGTCTATCGAGGACCTCCGGCCCATTGACGCCCAGGTGGTCTGACCCTCACATTTTGACGGCAGGTAGCCTATAACGAAGTCAAATTCTTCAGCGGCGCTGAGCAGCTCCCGACCGTTCGCATCCGTAGCACCGTCCAGCTCCTCCAGGTGGCCATTAAAGTCTCCCATTATCAGTACCTGGTGGTCCAGCTGAAAACTCCGAATGTCGTGTCTCAGATATGGCCATAGGTCTTCATTCTTCTCCTTGCTCGAATTTCCAGTGCACATAACCACAATGCAGGACCGCTGTCCTCTTTCCGGACAGTATCCCGGTGATCCACAGGTTTTCCTGGCACTCAGGTTTTGCCCTCGTCCACCCACGGTCTGGGTGTAGGAAGACACCCAATCCTTCCCCTTTTTTCTCCCCTGCCTTTCTGTTACAGCCCACCCAGCAAAGATTGGGATGCCCTGGCGGTTCCTCCTTGTCTTGAAGATGGGTCTCCACTACGCCGCACAACTCTAATTGCTCCGCTTGTATTGCCAGGAACAGCTCTTCCCACATGCGCTGGGCCCTGCCTCCCTGAAGGTTTAGGAAAGCGACGCACACTCTTCTTCTTACGCCTGCTTTCCTCCTCTCCCTTTGCGATGCCTCTGTTGTCCCTGCACCTTTGAACGATACGCACCGTTCAGTGTCTAGAGCAGCAACCGCCTCAGTGATACGATGAGAGGATCCGTTGAGGCCTTGGGCGAGCCCTGTCCATGTCTACTACGGGACAGTCCTAGAAGTGCCAACCCTAAAAATGCACATAGCCTGCGACCCAACCGTTGCCCCAGCTCTTCAGCAGTATGCTCGGCGTTGGGCCTGCTCTGCTCGTTTGGTAGTACTGCCAAGTTCGTGGCGACAAATTCCACCCTTTGCCCCAACTCCGTACAAGAGTTCATATCGGAATTCCACTTCGCGCACTTCTCACGGATGGCCTGTTCCGCGAATGCTCTCCAGAATAGCATAGATGAGGAAGTGGTGCCTGATGGCCCGCTCTTTCACACGCGCCGCGCGCAGCTCCTGGACCGATACACTAGGATCGGCGATCTTGTGTATTATGTCGTTTAGGCCCGCGTGAACTACAACACTGGCCTCTGGAACGATTCACAACTCCGTGTCCCCTTCCACAGCTGCTATTATGCCTTGCAGGTGCCGTCGAAGACGATGGGTGTGTCCAAGGTTCCGGGAGGGTCCCGGGATCCAACGATGATGGTGGCAGATTTGAAGTGCTGATGGCGGAGAGGCAACGGACATGCGCATCAAAGTAAAGGTAACCAAGTCGGTCTGACGGCGCGCATTCAAACCCCAGCCGAAGCTAGAGCGGGCAGCAGTTCGTGTGTGACGACTGCTGCGAGCACCTGTATCATGCACAGAAGCGGATTAGTGGTCTGCTTCGCGCAACAGCCACTAAGCCCACAGAGCGCAGTCGATGATCGCCGCTCTTTTATACACAGGGTGTCAGGTGCCATCGATGACGATGGGTGTGTCCAAGGTTCCCGGATGGTCCAGGGTTCCAGTGATGACGCTGGCAGATTTGAAGTGCTGATGGCGGAGAGGCAACGTAAATTCGCATCACAGCAGGGGTAACCAATTTAGTCTGACGGCGAGCATTCAAACCCCAGCCGAAGCCAGAGTGGGCAGCAGTTCGTGTGTGACGACTGCTGCGAGCACCTGTATCATGCACAGAAGTGGATTAGTGGTCTGCTTCGTGCAACAGCCACCAAGCCCTCAGAGCGCAGTCGATGATCGCCGCTCTTTTATACACAGGGTGTCAGGTGCCGTCGATGACGATGGATGTGTCCCAAGGTTCCCGGAGGGTGCAGGGTTCCAGCGATGACGCTGGCAGATTTGAACTGCTGATGGCGGAGAGGCAACGTACTTTCGCATCACAGTAGGGGTAACCAAGTTGGTCTGACGGCGAGCATTCAAACCCCAGCAGAAGCCAGAGTGGGCAGCAGTTCGTCTGTGACGACTGCTGCGAGCACCTGTATCATGCACAGAAGTGGATTAGTGGTCTGCTTCGTGCAACAGCCACCAAGCCCTCAGAGCGCAGTCGATGATCGCCGCTCTTTTATACACAGGGTGTCAGGTGCCATCGATGACGATGGATGTGTCCAAGGTTCCCGGAGGGTGCAGGGTTTCAGCGATGACGCTGGCAGATTTGAACTGCTGATGGCGGAGAGGCAACGGACATGCACATCACAGTAGGGGTAACTAAGCTGTTCTGACAGCCCGCAGTCCACCCCAGTCGAAACCATAGCGGGCTGCAGCAGGTGTGTGACGACTGCTGCGAGCACCTGCATTGTGAGAAGAAGTGGATTAGTGGTCTGTTTTATGGTCCAGCCACCAAGTCCACCTTGTGCTTGTAAAGTGGGCTTTCGTAAATACGAAATTAATTCTTCCAAAGTATACTTCAATTCTAACAAATGGGTAGTCCGCATCGGCATATTTGCTGCACACATCAAGCTGCCATGGAACAACCTGGTGCTCGAAATCACGTGTCCGGGAAGAGTGAAAACTGTCCCTTTTCTGTCGTGCTTTCATTTATGGTAACTTCTAGCAGGAAGGCAATCACCACTTCATTAAATTACGTGTTGACAGCGTGATAGCATTATACCGGCAAGGGCGTCATGCGCACATCCAGGCTCGAACATGCCAGAGAAAAGGGCCCCGGCTGGCAAGGCCGACCGGCTCCCATAGACGCCCATGTATTTGTTGGTTGACATTTTGACTCCTCATCGATGCCTGAGGCAAGTTACGACTAGAAATTCGGTACTAGGCATCCCAGGCACTCCGACACTTCAGGGATAATTTGGGGGCCCACAGTCTTTGCGCAAAAAGCGCCACATGGGGCAAGAAAAGGCGTCTCCTCTATGGGGGTACATATAAGCCAATCCAAGTATCATGCTCGTCGGAACAGTTCCTGTTTGCTGACGTCACTTTCCGTCGGCATTTCCTGTGCGGCGACATCTTTACCGTTCAGGTCCCGTCACGTGACGTCGCATTGTCACAGACTTCTTGATGGCAATGCGTTTTCTTTGGGATTGTCTCCTGATGCGTCATTCAGTCAATACTTCTGCGGTTGGCAACATTGATAGGAGCATCCGGTGAATCCGACTAGAACGCCTTTTTTAAGCCGAAATGTATATTTTGAATGTATTACTTCTATATATACTCTAGTAATGTATATATTTAGTATATTTCAATGTAATGTATTTAATGTATATTTCTAAGGTATTTTAATGTGTAATAAGCATACTAAGCGGACAGAAAATGTATTTTTGATGCATTCGTAAGATGTTTAGAATATTACTCCCAGCACACTTAGAAAGCATTCGTATTGCAATTTAAGCATAGGGTCAGAAAATGCAAACTTAATATGAAATTAATACAATGTGTTCGAAATGCATTTTTAGCACAGCCTTTTCTTGCTAAGGGTACGCAGACACATCGTCGCTAGACGAAGTAACTTATCACGATGGCATCCTTGGGACAACTCCATGCTCATTCACGAGCGCAGTACATATATAGCCGTAAGTGGAGTCACGCACTCAAAAGCTAGGCAGCGCTTCCGCGGCAGGTAACGCGATCACGCGCTATAAAAGTAGAATACACGAGCTGACTTCGAAGGCCTGTTCTTCAAACTTCAAATTCTTGATTTTTGCGTAAAATGAGGTTCGCTCCTTAGCTGTTGATAGCCGCCATTTCAGACTGGGCACAAATATTCCTTGACGAGCCCGGAAGCGTTGTTAAAAGTTTATCTTCCACTGCAGCCATTATCATCTGACAACCTGGAAGAGCTACCCGGATAGCACATTAAAGAGGGTCAATATAGAATTCCGTTGGCAAAGCATGGCCGTAAGCAGGCACAGAGTTCCCAATGAGCATCTGATATTGGCTGAACCACTCACTAACACATCCAATGAGGTCCCTCGTTCTCCATTGTTATTGCAGTGCTGGCTGTGCCATCATCAAACCATGGCTGTCATGGGCCACGTTAGTTAGAATTCTCCCACTCTTTGCCATTGCTAGCTGTGCCATCTTCGAATCGTGGCTTGGGTATGCCATTCTAGAAAGCTGTCGATATTGGCCTAGCGTCACCATCACTCATCCAGTGTTAAAAGTAGACTGGCAAACGCTGGTGAAACTTGTGCCAACTGTTAATATGACATGGCAACGTTCAATATTGGTACAACAAGAGAGACAGATTAAAATTTTTCGAATTCGTAATATCTGACTTGAGCTCTCTATAAGGGGTTCGAGACCTCATAGGCCTGTCTCATCTCAGTTTAACTATAACTAGCATGTATACGTTGCCAAAGTAGATGTTTTACGTTGATCCTTGAGATCAAACCACATGTTCTTGGAGCACATTATAGCATTTCAGCAGTATTAGAGTAGTAGCGCTATGCTATTATTTACTACTACTACTGCAATTTTATCATAATACCCATGCTATGATGACGTTTAAGTTGTATTTCCGTCAAATGGTATTCGACACTTCGAATCTCATTCGGACCAAACGAAGTTCTAAGGTACTTCACAACAATTTCCAAACGCGTTCGGAAGCATTCCAAACTCATTCGCTCGCTGTATAGCAAAGGCGCTGCTGCCGTCGAGCTTTGTTCTGTCCGTTTGCTCATTTCGAGTGGTACAATGACATGACGACGACGTCGGTGGTGGCCAGTGAACTAAGCGTATTCGGCCACAGAGGAACCTCTCTGTCGCATAAGACCGACGACGACGCCATCCAGATCAACCACTACAATCTATAAAATTTATCGTTAACACTGGGCAAACTAGAAGCGGCTCCAACTAACCACTCACATTTAATTTGAAATGTTCCGTAGATTTAGGAATTAACAAATTTGCGCTGGCATGACCCAGTTGTAATGATTCATGTAATTATGTACGGCTTAACCAAGCAGCTATTCAAAGAAATATATTCTTTTTTTGAAAAGTGCACAAACAGGGCTCACTCTGTTACCTTTGGCCAATTTCTGGGCATAATAACACGCCTATTTGTCATGGAATTTATATATTTGAATGCGTTTTTACCCGCTCTGCTTGCGCGAGTATCTGAAAACCAGCCCAAAGGCACATCCTTCTAAAAAATATAAATAACTTTCGTGTCATAAAATTTTTAATTAAAAAGCACTTCTTTGCATCACTCTAGAATATTCACTGCCACACTGCGCAGCGGGTGTTTGCTTAATGAAGATCCCAAATCAAACATAATAACTTAGTGCAAGTGCATTCGCTAAACCGACTTTGTGCGCAATTTTAGCAACGTCAGAAACGAAGCAGTGGCCTAGTAATTTACTATTATAAGTTGCGCGCGCGCGGAATATTAGGCAGACGCGCGCGGTCACGCACTAAGAGATATCTACGCTTCCGTACATCCTTCCCTATAATCGCGCCTTTCCCTGTGCTTTCCGATATGCTTTTTCATTCCTTTCCTTCAAATCGTATTGTTGCAAATTGTTGTTTTGTGCGTTTTATTGTTCTGCTGCGTAATTTGCATTGAGGGCTTTAGCTCTTGCTCATGTCTTTGCTTATTTGCTCGCAAATTTTATTGCTTCAGAAGATTACCTTTACTGTTGAGAAGGATAGGAAAGAGTTGCGAGCCACACTTCTACACGTTTTTGTTTCCACTTCCGCACCAAACTTCTACACCAACAAATATTTTGAGGACTTTACGACGACCAGAGAATAAATCTACTGACAAACGTTGTTTGACGCATATTAACCTAGCTTGTTTGCCACGTGTGCCGTATATAATACTATGAAAGAGTGAGAATCTGCTTGCACATTATTTTACTTATTGTTTTATATTTTTGATTTTTTATTGTTTCATTTTCAGAAATCCTGAACTAACACACGGCCCCAGAAAATACGCGAGTGCCTGAAGTCGTTTTAGCGAAATCCATTTCGAAGCTCCGCGTTTCCCATACCCTTGTTTCTTATAGATATTCTGAACTGGTCAGGACTCATTCTCCGAGAATCCCAAACCCCTTTCACATGTTTCGTCTCCTCTCTTTCTCAAGTCTCCTATCTCCCCAACTGTTCTCCCGGCCGTGCCTTTTTCCAGGTAGTGCACTAGCCCCTACCCCAAGAAGCGCATTTTTTTCGTCGTGATTTTACTCACTTCCTCCAAGCTGCTTCGCTCGTGCGCAGCTACGCACTTCGCCGTTCATACCTTCGTGCACCCCTTCCCCCCCTTGCCCCCCCCCCCCCCCCCACGAGATCTTCCTTTCTGCACCATTCAGCTGGAAACTTTTTCTCGGGATTACAAAAGGTGTCTAAAAGATAATGACGCTCCCCTCTGCAGCCCGCCCTCCCATCGTCGCCCATGCCACTCGTCACAGCAATATGCATCATCACTAGAAATGTTTGACTCGACGGGTCTTGCCTTGGCTAGCACGACGGCGCCCAACCAGCTCGACGAGAAAGCATGCACACTCGAGTCAACGTTATTAGCTCCCTTTCTAAAACGTTGACTAGAGCTGGCACCGTTCGTAGTCTGCACAAGCGAAAAGCCCCGTCTGATACTGTATGAGAGCTCCGACGCGGTTCACTATCCTGGCCTGCAATACCGTATTTGTAAGTACAATTCTTTTATCTTGAGATACGTTCGGAAATGAATGTGGTGTTGGGAGTAAGTGTTGCTTTGACTACATGCGGCCTTATTTTTTTCGGCAGGAAAAGAGAACGACACAAAGCACGAGGATGACTTCTGTGTACCTACTTTCAATGCGAAATGTCTGGCTTCACGTCGTGCGCAGTTGAAATTTGGCCGAATGGTAAGAACTTTATTTTTCGTCTTCGGTGCGATGAATTCACCAAACATTCACAACTTTTTCGAACAGCGGGTTTGAATTCATGTAACCTGGCATCCGATGCAGAACTTCACAATTTCCAAACGCATTCGGAAGCATTCCAAACGCATTCGCTCGCTGTATAGCAATATGGTGCTGCTGCCATTGACTTCTGTGTTGTCCGTTCGCTCATTTTGAGTTGTGCAACGACGTGACGGCGACTTCGGTGGTGGTCAGGGGACTGTGCATATTCCGCCAGAGAGGAACCGTTCTGTCGCATAAGGCCGACGACGACGACACCCAGACCGACAACTAGAGATCTATAGAATCCTATTGTTAATACTGGGCAAACAGAAGCAGCTGCAGCTAAGCACTAAAATTCGTTTTAAAAGGTCCCGTAAATTTAGTAATTAACGAATGCGCGCTGCCATGGCCCAGTTGTAATGATTCGTGAAGCTCTATATGGCTTAGCCAAGCCACCTATGAAAACAATATTCTTCTTTGAGAAGTGCACACACAGAGCTCACGCTGTTGCCTTTGTCCGATTTCTGGGCAAAATAGCCCGCCTATTTGTTTGGAATTTATGTATTTCAAACAAAAAGTTTTTGCACGCTCTGCTTCCGCGAGTATCTGAAAACCAGCCCAAAAGGGCTTCCTTCTACAAAAAGTCAAATTTTATAAATTTTTTAATTTGAAAAGCGCTTTTTGCTTAACTCTGATGAATTCACTGCCACACTACGCAGTGCGTGTCTGCTTAATGGACATCCTAAATCAAACGTAATAACCCAGTGCAAGTGGATTCCCTTAAGCCGAGTTTGTGCGCAATTTTAGCAGCGTCCAGAAACGAAGTGTGACATTCCTTGTGTGCTGCGAGGTTCCACGTTCCACGGCGCGGCGTAGACGGAGACCCAGATGACAGCGGCATCATCAATTACCCAGCCATGCACTTTGAGTGACGACCAGAACAACCGGACCCGCCGCCGCCGCCGCGGGGAAACAGGCTTTATCCTCCCCAATTTCCGGGCACATTCCAGGACAAGGGAGCTGTCAGCGGGCCAGAGCGCGCCGTACCACAGCCGACGCTATGCGCTACCGCGAAGACAACATTCTTTCCCTCCTTCCCCTTTCGACGTGGGCTATCGCCGGGAAGGCACCCACAGCTTCCCGCCGTGCCTCGTGAACAAAAGCGCATTCCCAGAAGGGCCGTGACGGACACCTGTCATGGCGGACAGGCAGTACTCGCCAAGAATGTGGAAAGACAGGCGCTAGTGAATTAGCTCCGAAGAGAGAGCCTGTGTATACTCTCACTTGAGAGAGAGTGGTGGCGTTTTTGTTGTTTATTTAGTTTGTATTGTTAACAGACTCTGGGTTCGAGGCTAAGCCCAACCCAGGGGGTGGTCCCCATCTCGCATGTTATTTTGGATTGGAGAATTGATGCTTTGGGCGGGCCACTGGAAATGACCGCCCTTAGTCCTTTGTTAATCAAGTGCTTAAAAGCACATGTAAACGGATGCAGTCGAGTCTGAGCTGGGGCTCCATGCTTAGCATGTAATGTGATGCTACTTAGGCACTAACCTGCCCGGTCGATGAGTAAAGTAGTGCAAAGTTTGTTCTTTTGTAAATTCAGTTCTGCTTTTTCCAGTTTAACTCTCTGTATATGTATGTTGTAAAATTATGCTCTGCTGTCATCATCTACAAGCTCGCCTCCTGTTCATCTTCCAAGCCGAACGACACTAGAGGAAGGGTTTGTGAACCATCCTCGAAGAAACGGACGACTACTGAAATTCTACTGCATACACGCTCAGGACGACATCGTTCGCCAAGAGGGCCTTCAGCGCCGAAGCCCGACGGCGTGCAGCTTCTGCCAGCAACCGCTCGAGCCCAACTCCGGAGCCACTCCATCGCCCCATGAAGTCGTCGGCACGTAAGCTCGGACGCCCCAGCCTCTGATGTATAATCTTAATCATGTGTAATTATTGAATATACCTGTTTGTTTAAACTGAGCCATACGGTGTCTCTTTGCCTCTCCGTCCCGTGTGGACCTGCGCATTATGGGGTCATCACACTGGTGTCAGAAGTGGGGTCTCAAAAGCAAATGTCCTCTGAATGCTGTGACATTCATGACTTCAAAATTGTAATCAAAAGGGAATCACGGGACTGATTGTGGGACTTTTACCCCCATTTGAGAGGCTTGAGGCACTGGAGGGCTTGAAAAAAAAAATGACTGTATCTGAAGGAGCTCCCACTCCACAGCCGTCGCTCGGAGCAAGCATGCTGGCATTAGGAAGCGTCATTCCGACGTTTACCGGAGATAAGACAGGGGTTCCAATCTGCGATTTCTTTTCCATGCTAGAAGAGATTGGGAAAATGGGGGGATGGTCCGATGCTCAAATGCTGGGAATGGCGAGGTGTAAGATGGCAGGAGCTGCTCATGATTTTGCCTGGCGAGACGAAAAAGTAAAATCCACAAAATCATTTTCGGAATTTAAGAAGCTTGCGTTTGAGCATTTCGACACTGAACCACGTCACGTGCGGGTACAGAGGTTCCGTGACGCCGGACAGATGGTAGGGGAGGACGTGCGAACATTTGCGTCGCGGCTTCAGCGCCTAGCACGCGATACGTTAAGCAGGGAGGAGGAAGGAGACCAGCTAAGGAAGAAATACGCGGAGGATATACTTAAAGAGGAAATGACCGCTTTGTTCGTGGCTGGTCTGCAAGACCCCGTGCGCCGGTTCGTGCTCTCGCGCAAGCCGAGCAATTTCGACCAAGCCGTGGAGGCCGCATTGGATGAGGAACGAAATGAGGCGTTAACGACAGCCGCAGCGAGAGTACGCGTCATAGAGAGAGCGGTGCTCAACCCTGAGGTTGCTCTCTTGACAGAGCGGTTAGATCGCTTGGAACAGCTCCTAACTCAGCAGGTAGAACGCCAGGTTGAAGCGCGCGCTCAACAGCGCCCATTCGCTGGAAACCGGAGACCGCCACAAAGCTACAGGCGCGGTATGCGAGATTTTGAAGAAATCGTATGCTTCGCTTGCCAGGGTCGCGGACACATCGCCAGGTTCTGCCAAAACGTGCGCCGTGGGGAGCCACAAAGAGAAGCAGGCGAGACACGCCCTAAGCAAGCCGACAGCGGGGCTCCAGATACCGAGGCAAAAAACTAGTTAGTCCTCCCCAGCCTGAGGAGCGTGGGGAGGGAGCAGTAGATGATGAGGTGGTGGTAGTTTGTGTGGCCGACGAGGCATGCCCTGTTGTGCGTTGCAAGTTAAATGGTTGTTGCATGGAATTGTTGATAGATACGGGTTCAAAGGTGACATTGCTTAAGGAGAGCAGTTTTAACACGTTCCGAAGGAAGGGGGACCGCGAGGTGTTAGAAGCGTGTGGTGGTATGGCAACCAAATTTGTAGGCATAACGGGGGATCCTCTTGGCATAAGTGGACTCTACCGGTTACACTTCTCTCTCGGCGGAATTGCATTGGAGCATCCCTGCTACGTATGCCCGGACACGGTGTCTCTGCCAAACGGAGTGTCAGGTATATTAGGGCAGGATTTTTTGAGAAAAGGGAAGGTAGTAGTCTCATTCTCTGAGGAAGAGGTTAATGCGGGCGGCTCAAAGGTTCCGTTTTTGAACAAGAGAGGGGCTGAGATTCGCATTACCGATATTGACACCCGTCAAACAGTGGGATCATTGGAGAAGGTATATTCGCGGGTTGCCCTCCGGCTGGTCGAGGAGGCGGTCGTCCTTCCTTGGTCGGAGCACATTTTGTACGCGTTTGTGCCTTCAGATGTAGAGAGCGGCGCCGTGGGAGTGCTTGAGCCGGTCGACTCTCTCAGCAATGGCCTGAAGGCAGCCGCGTGCCTCGTGACAGTTAATGACGCCCACAGTGTGCCGCTACGGGTGGTTAACTGTAGCCAGCAGCCACTGAGCCTTCCCAAGAACAAAACATTGGCTTTCTTCACCTCTGCGATAGAGCAACGTGAGCCCACCGATACGGTACTCGCAACTGTAGAGCATGCTAGTCCTTCGGCTGCTCCAAAGGTGCCGTTCGATCTTTCTCACGTAAAATCCAGGGAGAGGGAGGCTCTGGCTGGTTTGCTGAACGACTACTCGGAGGTATTCGCCGCGTCCAACCTGGATTTGGGCTGCTGTGGCGTTATAAAGCACAGGATAGAAACCGGCACTTCATCGCCCGTTTACCAGCGTGCGTACAGGATTCCTTACTCCCAACGTGAGGAGATGGAGCGGCAGGTGCAGGACCTGATTGATCGCGGCATTGTCGAACACTCAAAGTCACCCTGGGGAGCACCAGCACTATTGGTGGAAACGCCAGATGGCTCGTATCGATTGGTAGTGGACTACCGCAAACTAAATGCCGTAACTCGCATCGATCCATACCCCATCCCCAATATACAGGAGACGCTTTCTCAGCTGGGCTCTGCCAGGTACTTCACGGTAGTGGACATGGCGGCGGGATTCTGGCAGATAGCAATGGATCCGGCAGATGCCGAGAAAACGGCATTCAACACGCCCTCAGGGCACTATGAATGGAAAAGAATGCCGATGGGTCTGGCCAACAGCCCTGCTATCTGGCAGAGAACCGCTGATGTTATCCTGGCAGGTCTTCTGGGGAGGCTGTGCTTCGTGTATATGGATGACATTATCATATACAGTGACAGTTTTGAGAACCATTTGCGCGATATTGAGCAGGTTTTGGTGCGACTAAGAGGAGCGGGTCTCAAGCTGAAGCCCTCTAAGTGCCAATTCCTCAAAAACGAGGTGAAATACCTCGGGCACGTTGTTTCAGCTGACGGTGTGCGACCGGACCCTGAGAAACTAAGGTGTGTCTCGGATTTTCCATCCCCGACTAGCGTCCGCCAGGTCCGGCAGTTTCTCGGCCTGATCGGTTACTACCGAAGGCACATAGAGGAGTTCGCCAAGCTCGCTAAGCCGCTCACCGCCTTAACAGCCAAAAATGTCGCCTTTCGCTGGGACGAAAACGCGAAGAATGCTTTTGGGGCCCTGAAAAGGAAGCTAATGAGTGCACCGCTGTTGCGCCACCCGGATTTTAATTTGCCCTTCGTTATGGCCACAGATGCGTCAAAGTTCGCAGTGGGTGCCGTGCTATCTCAGGTTATCGAGGGCAAAGAACATCCCGTTGCTTTTGCTAGCCGACAGCAAAAGTACGGAGCTACGGAAAGGGAGTGCCTCGCCGTTGTCTGGGCAGTAAAGCACTTCAGATGCTACCTTTACGGCCGCAAATTCAAGCTAGTCACAGACTGCCATCCTCTTAAATGGGTGATGAGTGTCAGGGACCCTAGCTCGCGACTCGCCAGATGGAATCTACACCTGCAGGAATACTGCTTTGAAGTTGAGCACAAGTCAGGAAAGACGCATCTGAATGCTGATGCACTCAGCCGCACAGCTGCCGTGGCAGCTATAGATGAGTTTGTCCCTGTAGTCGACCCCGCCGAATTACGCACAGAGCAGTGCAAAGATCCGGACCTGAAGCGAATAATCGAAAGCTTAGAGGACGCACCGTCTCACCCCGAACAGCTAGGTTATTTCATTGGCAAAGACGGCACCCTGTGTCGGCGCACGAGGCCAACCAGGAAAGGGAGACCAGAGAAAACCGCTTGGGAGAGAGTGGTCATACCTCGGTCGTGGACAGAAAGGGTTCTTCGCGCGTTTCACGATGCGCCATGCGCCGGTCATTTTGGCGTAGCGAAGACACGCAGGCGTGTGGAGCGATTGTACTTTTGGAGTGGCATGCGACAGGATGTTAGAGACTACTGTGCGAAGTGTCATTCCTGTCTCGAAAGAAAAACACCCAAGGGACGAAGACCAGCTCCAATTCAGCCGTTCCCTGAGGTTTCGGCTCCCTTCGAGCGGACAGGTATGGACATAATGGGCCCATTGCCCACGACCACTTCCGGAAACAAGTACATTTTAGTATTTGTCGACCACCTTTCAAAATACGCGGAAGCGGTAGCACTCCCAGATCAGAAGGCAGACACGGTCGCAAGAGCATTTGTCGAACAGATCGTGCTCCGACATGGACCCCCGAGGCAACTCTTGACAGATCGGGGAACGAACTTCGTGTCGCAGCTAATGAGGAGAGTTTGCGAGCTGCTTAAGATCGCTAAGAAGCAGACAACACCGTACCATCCGGCTTGCAACGGCGCGGTGGAGCGTCTGAACCAAACCGTGGCCGGGTTCCTGTCGCATTTTGTTTCGCGCGACCAGCGGGACTGGGACTTGTGGCTCCCGTATGCAATGTTTGCCTACAATTCCGCAGCACACGAGAGCACGGGCGAATCGCCATTCTTTCTTCTCTACGGCCGAGACCCGGACCAGCCTAGTGAAGTGCCAGAGGGCCCCCGTCGTGTCCCATACGCTTCACTGGACGACTATAAGGTTGAGCTAGAATCGCGCTTGCAAGTGGCGAGGGACATCGCAAAGGAGGCCTTAAAGAAAGCGGCGAAGCGCAGGAAGGAGGTGCACGATCGCAGTGCTAGAGACGCGCCGTTTAATGTGGGGGACAGCGTGTACATTGAAAACTGCCAAAGGCAGATTGGGCTAGCTCGTAAGTTCCAGACGAAGTGGGGAGGACCGTGCGAGGTTGTCGAGAAGCTTTCTCCGGTAAACTTCAGAGTCCGAGACGTAAACCGGCGCTTGATAAGGATACACGCAAATCGCCTCAAGTCGGCACCGGTTCAGTATTCACGAAATGAGGAAAGGGAAAGCGCGGATTTTGATGGGGACAGAAGTGAAGCGGAGCGCGCAGATAGTTCGCAAGAAACGCCCTCTCCTGCATTTGTTCGGCAGGCGCCAGAGGTGACGGCCAGAATGCCACCGGATTTACTTCATGCATTGCTAGAAGAAGAAGCGCGCGAGGTTGCCGCGCAGATAACGCCAGGAGAGGCTCCTGCCACGAGCCCTCGCGAGTCCCAAAGCAGACAAAGGGTCACATACTTACTTAGTATGACTCATGAAGGCCGATATCCGCTGCGAAATCGGAAAGCTAAGTCGGACTAATGGTGTAAACAGAGCGGAGTTGTGAACTGGTCAGAATTGTGTAATGCCGCAGCTCATAACATTGCTATATGCGTATGTGTTAAGTTATCGGAGTTAATAGTTAAACCTTTCTGTCATTAAGTAACACCTTCACAGGAGAGCATGCGGAGCGCATGCAGAACCTGCCCTACTTCCTTTCGTTATCTATAATTTTGTCTGTGCCATGATCGTGCTAGAAGTGGGAGCTCCTTTGTAACTGTGGTAAATTTATTTCGTCCAGTTTGGACTAGAAAGGAGAGGCTTGGGTGCTGAGTTTCATGTTTATCTGTAAAAGAAGATCAGTGCTGCCCCTGGAGACGCCAGTTATGACAGCGGAGGCATTGGTGTTGTGCAGTGGTGTTGAGTGCAGCGAAAAGTGTTTTGTCGGACGCACTGTGCGAGGCGATTCAGAAAGACAAGGGGAGCTGCAGGGACTCAAATGTTCGGAGAACATTCTTCTGGAGGGTGAGCGAGTGTGACATTCCTTGTGTGCTGCTGCCATTGACTTCTGTGTTGTCCGTTCGCTCATTTTGAGTTGTGCAACGACGTGACGGCGACTTCGGTGGTGGTCAGGGGACTGTGCATATTCCGCCAGAGAGGAACCGTTCTGTCGCATAAGGCCGACGACGACGACACCCAGACCGACAACTAGAGATCTATAGAATCCTATTGTTAATACTGGGCAAACAGAAGCAGCTGCAGCTAAGCACTAAAATTCGTTTTAAAAGGTCCCGTAAATTTAGTAATTAACGAATGCGCGCTGCCATGGCCCAGTTGTAATGATTCGTGAAGCTCTATATGGCTTAGCCAAGCCACCTATGAAAACAATATACTTTTTTGAGAAGTGCACACACAGAGCTCACGCTGTTGCCTTTGTCCGATTTCTGGGCAAAATAGCCCGCCTATTTGTTTGGAATTTATGTATTTCAAACAAAGAGTTTTTGCACGCTCTGCTTCCGCGAGTATCTGAAAACCAGCCCAAAAGGGCTTCCTTCTACAAAAAGTCAAATTTTATAAATTTTTTAATTTGAAAAGCGCTTTTTGCTTAACTCTGATGAATTCACTGCCACACTACGCAGTGCGTGTCTGCTTAATGGACATCCTAAATCAAACGTAATAACCCAGTGCAAGTGGATTCCCTTAAGCCGAGTTTGTGCGCAATTTTAGCAGCGTCCAGAAACGAAGTGTGACATTCCTTGTGTGCTGCGAGGTTCCACGTTCCACGGCGCGGCGTAGACGGAGACCCAGATGACAGCGGCATCATCAATTACCCAGCCATGCACTTTGAGTGACGACCAGAACAACCGGACCCGCCGCCGCCGCCGCGGGGAAACAGGCTTTATCCTCCCCAATTTCCGGGCACATTCCAGGACAAGGGAGCTGTCAGCGGGCCAGAGCGCGCCGTACCACAGCCGACGCTATGCGCTACCGCGAAGACAACATTCTTTCCCTCCTTCCCCTTTCGACGTGGGCTATCGCCAGGAAGGCACCCACAGCTTCCCGCCGTGCCTCATGAACAAAAGCGCATTCCCAGAAGGGCCGTGACGGACACCTGTCATGGCGGACAGGCAGTACTCGCCAAGAATGTGGAAAGACAGGCGCTAGTGAATTAGCTCCGAAGAGAGAGCCTGTGTATACTCTCACTTGAGAGAGAGTGGTGGCGTTTTTGTTGTTTATTTAGTTTGTATTGTTAACAGACTCTGGGTTCGAGGCTAAGCCCAACCCAGGGGGTGGTCCCCATCTCGCATGTTATTTTGGATTGGAAAATTGATGCTTTGGGCGGGCCACTGGAAATGACCGCCCTTAGTCCTTTGTTAATCAAGTGCTTAAAAGCACATGTAAACGGATGCAGTCGAGTCTGAGCTGGGGCTTCATGCTTAGCATGTAATGTGATGCTACTTAGGCACTAACCTGCCCGGTCGATGAGTAAAGTAGTGCAAAGTTTGTTCTTTTGTAAATTCAGTTCTGCTTTTTCCAGTTTAACTCTCTGTATATGTATGTTGTAAAATTATGCTCTGCTGTCATCATCTACAAGCTCGCCTCCTGTTCATCTTCCAAGCCGAACGACACTAGAGGAAGGGTTTGTGAACCATCCTCGAAGAAACGGACGACTACTGAAATTCTACTGCATACACGCTCAGGACGACATCGTTCGCCAAGAGGGCCTTCAGCGCCGAAGCCCGACGGCGTGCAGCTTCTGCCAGCAACCGCTCGAGCCCAACTCCGGAGCCACTCCATCGCCCCCATGAAGTCGTCGGCACGTAAGCTCGGACGCCCCAGCCTCTGATGTATAATCTTAATCATGTGTAATTATTGAATATACCTGTTTGTTTAAACTGAGCCATACGGTGTCTCTTTGCCTCTCCGTCCCGTGTGGACCTGCGCATTATGGGGTCATCACAGAAGCAATGGCCTCGTAATTTACAATTATAAGTTGCGCACGCGCGAAATAATAGGCAGCCGCTTCATAAACGCAAGCGATCACGCGGTAAGAGATTCCTACGCTTCCGTACGTCGTTCTACGTGATCGCGCTTTCCCCAGCGTTTTCCGATTTGCTTTTTCCTTCCTTTTCTGCAAATCGTAATGTTTCAAAATGTAATTATTTTGTGCATTTTACTGTTCTGTTGCGTAATTTCCATTGAGGCTATAGCTCTTGCTGACGGCTTTACTTATTTGCTCGCAAATTATTATTTTTGCTTTCGAGCATTAACTTTATTGATGAAAAGCATCGGAAATAGTTGCGAGCAATATTTCAAACGGTTTTGTTTGTTTTACCTTTTTTGCGTGAAATTTCCACACCAACAAAAAGTTGGAGCATTCTTCGACGACCAGCGAATAAATCTACTGACAGAGTGTTAGACGTATGTTAACATAGCTTGTTAGCCACATGTCCCATATGTAATACTATAAAAGTGTGCGAATTTGCTTGCATCATATTTTATTTATTGTTCAATGTTTTTGTTGTTTCATATTATCATTTTAAGACATCCTGAACTAACACACGTCCCCAAAATATGCGCGAGTGTCAGAAGTCGTATAGTCGAAATCCATCTCAAAGCTCCACGTTTTTCCCTTCAAAGTTTTCGGTCGACAGACATGATGCTTCTCCTGCAACTTTGCTATAATACTTCGACACTTCCGCGTTTTCCACACCCTTGCCTTCAAAACTGCTTATCACTCATTCTCCGATAATTGCAAGCCTCTTTCATAAGTTTCGGCCCCCGTCCCCTCTCTGTTTTGAAGTCCCGTATCTCCCCAACTCATCTTCCGGACGTGCCATTTTCAAGGCAGTGCGTAAACACCCTTGCCCGCGAAGCGCTTTTTTTTACTGACTTTCTTCTAGCTGTTTCTCTAGTGCGCAGCGATGCGCTGCGCCGTTCGTGCCCCCCTCCCAAGATCTTCCTTTCTCTACCTTTCAGCTCAAAATTATTTGCGACCACAAAAGCTGTTTTTTAAAAAATGGCTCTCCCCCTGCAGCCTCAATCCCTCCCCTACCACCACCACCGTCGGGCCAACACTATAGTGCCTAGAATATCCTACTAGTGTGTCGAGCGGAGCGCTCTCCCAATGGGAGAGGGTGGCAGCGCGCGCGATGCCTTCCAACTTTGGCCGCAAGGGGCGCTGCTCGTCGTAAAGGTGCCGTTGCTGCCGGACATACCGCAGTCGCTGCAGTTGCATTGGTCGTGCGCGCTGTGGATTACAGCATTTTGGCCGCATCTAAGCTTTTTTCTGTTGTTTTGTCCGTGCTGTTCCACGTGAGGGAAAACCACAGCGCCTAAAGATGGTAAAGTCGAAGCATCGAGGCCGAGAAAAAACATGTTTCGTGCCGCTCTGTCGGAGTGGCTACCGATCGAATCCGGGCAAGGCATCCATGTTCCGTGTGTCCTCGGATTCAACACGGCTTGCGGAGTGGGAACGGCTGATCAAAAGACAGGACCGCAAGTTGACTCCAGCGTGTGTTGTCTGCGAGAAACATTTTGAAGACTACCACATCGAGAGACGGTGAACGGTGTCGTCAACGAGCTCGCTAGAGATAGACCACATGCATCTCATGCCCGATGTCATGCCAGCAGTATTCGACAACTATCAGAAATACCTTCTGCCTAAGAAGACATCGAAAAGAAAAGTGAGGAACCTGTGTGACCAACCTGCCGATAAAAGGCAAACGCGCAGTGCCGGTGCAGGCGTCAGCCATGGGCCGTCAAGCACGCTCGACGATGTTTCCGACGAGCCGGCAGCAACAGAGGAGTCGAGTGAGAACTCATGCCCGCAGCAGCAGATGGGTTGTATTGCTGTTGAAGATCAGCATCCGTTGGACTCAATTTGTATCCATGCAACCTGGACCAAAATATCTCAAGCACCTATGGCTCTGTAGCCAACGCACGTTATGGAGCGGAGAAAAACAACTTTGCCACTTTGTATATACAAAGAATGGTATAACATTTGGAAGCTTGATGCCGGAACGCAGCCTTGTGGTCGTGTATTTTCTCGGCAAAGAACAAAGCAAGCACGCGCTTACAACAAGCTCTGTTCTTGATCTGTTTTTACTGTATTCCAGATTTGTAAATAAGAATCAATATGGTACAATCACCGTTTTATTTTGTTCTCTTACAAAGGGAAGCGCCAGCTCATACACACCTGCATGAGTTGATCAAGCAAGCTGTGATTTGCAAATAAAACACATCAATAGTGAGACCCATTCCAACTGCTTGTGTTGATCGTCGCATGCGATCTTTGAAGACGGAACCCGTGGTGGGAAAGAGCGAGAGTGCCCTGCTTTTCTTGTACCTATATGCGACGCCATTCCGGGTTGGATGTTCTCCTCGCCATTGAGAATTAATGGGGGCCACGACTCGGTCTTTCACCTGGACAGAGCTAGCCGAGCGCGCACTCAGCATGAAGGTGTATACGATGTCCTTCACCTACGATCGCGATGCGCGGATCGCAATCGACTGGCCCCTAGTAGAATAAAATCTCGATCGGAAGTTTCCATGTAGCAACAATGAGTCCGGACCATACTCGATCGTTCAATCACAACAACGTAATGCGGCCAACGCATAAACTTTCCTTGCTTATTTGAAGTTGGGTACCTCGCTGAACATTAGGCAGTCGATATGACTTCCGCGGTTCAACCACACACGAATAAAAATTTAGCAAACTGGACCTGGTGGTATGTGTCAAACGCTTCGGCGAGCGCTGTTTCAGTCCAGGATTTTCTCCTGGTAATGCCAGACCGGTAAGATTGTCTGCAGCCAGTAGTGTTTTTATGCAAAAAGTGCTCTCAAAGCGTTCAGAGACAGGCTTCCTAGTGAAAAGCGCAGCGTACCTACGTAGCCTCGGCAGCGAGCGCGGCGTGGTGGCACCTTAGCGACTGGCAGCGCCACCACGCGGTGGCCGCAGGAAGGCATCACCGCAGCGGCCACGCGAGCGCGCGCCCTCGGCACACTAGCAAGTATATTCTAGGCACTACACCAACACCCTCTAAAGAACTTAACGCATGATGCCTCTTCCTTCCCCCCACCCTCTGAGCTACGTCACATAAAAGACGCCTACATAGAAGTTCTGTGCAGCATGTTTTCATGCTCCGAGCTAAGTAGGGGTGTTGCAGATGAGGCCAGCAAGGTATACAATGGTTAACCTCACCTATTCGGAGAAGTCGGAGTGGGGGACGGCGGCGACGACAATGGGATCGGTTCCGCAAACACGTGACACTCCTTTGATTGCCTCGGGGAAAGCGAAGTCGTGGCACGTCGCGACATGTTTCCGAACGTACTTTTTTCTGTACGCTGACCGTGCATGCAAAGTCTACACCTTGTGCTGCGCTTGCGGTTGTGTGTCTGTCCAGGTGATGAGCTAGTGCCTTCATTGGAACGGAATGTGGATTACCCTCCTGCCAGATTATGCCTAACGAGTGCTGCGTACCTAATTGCCGGATTAATTGCAAATCGGGGCACAAAACCATGTTGTGAAGTTTCTCCGGGGTGAAGAACAGAACGGCTGTATTAGAGCTATACCACGAGCAAATTTCGTTGTGTCACCGCACTCCAAGGTAAGTTGTTTGGAACCGTCTCTAAATAATAGACTCATCTCAAAAATAGGATAGTCTTAGCGCTGCATTTTAGAAAAGTGCCTGTAAACCAGGAAGCTTGTTACAGTTTTAAGCAGCGAATCCAGTAATTCAAGAGATAGCTCTCTTGCCAAGTTACAGTTGCTATTTAAACAAAATCGAACTTCTCTAGGCTTGCGAACTTCACTCGTCCGAGAGGGCTCCCACATCGACGAGCTTAAAGAGAGCACCACCAATGCGGCGCTTCCACACAGCCACAATCCCAACAAAGTTTCCTGAATGCCCGTCTGATCTTTCTAAGCCATGCAACTCAAGGGATGTCCTCGACTCGAAGCGAACGCGTCTTGAGTCCGCTGCTTTGAAAAAAGCGCTTAAAGAGTCAGCCGAAGTATTCACCAAAGAGCAGGAAGTGGATAAGATTCTAAACTTAACAGAATATGTAACCAGCAAGATACATTCTGGCATATTATCTAAGGAAATGAACGCCTTATTTACTGTACATATTGAAGACCGAGCTCCAGGCATCAAATATCCAGTTGCAGTAAAATCTGACTTTATCATTAGAGTTTATTTTGTAAAGATGCCGATAATGAAAATGGGCACCAATTTCTCCATTCCATCTCTAACGAAACAGCAAGGAATCGGCAGTGGAGCTACTTGTGAGCATTGAGAACAGCTACGTCGACCCCAGCCGAAGTCCCACATCCGCAAACCGTGACATCTCCTTGCTATGTTGTAATTAGGTGGACGGCGGAAATGTATATATTTGCCTTGAGAGCAAAATTTTAATAAATACATGTGCCCCCAATAAAAAACATACGAAGCTGTGAAGCTAATCGACTGTGTTTCATTTCACATTATAGCTGCGCTGTATAAAATTGTAGGGACAGAAATAAGGAAGGTAAAGGATTTAAAATAGAGCTAAATTTATTTAAAGGAATGTACAAACAAACGTTTACTGAGGAAGACGAGAACGCGACAGAGTTGCTGATATTAGTACCTCTAAACAACCTTTACAAAGCTGGTTAATGGCTATTGCTTCTAAATAGATGCCTCGTGGATTGCCTGCTTTTTATAATAGCGTTTACCAGAAAAGAAAGTGTTCATTGATCAAAGGAAGCTTATTTCTGACAGGGGATCCCGGCCGCGATTCCAAAAACTCCTCCATAAGTGGCGGCGACTGTGGGCCTCTTTTCGTGACGTCATGGGAGGAGTACTCTGGCCTTGGTCGGGTCCCCTGCCACTCCTCGCACCGCGATGTATCGCCACGACACATTCTTGAGTGGACGAGTCTTGCCTCGACTGGCACGGCGGCGCACAACCAGCGCGACGAAAGAGCATGCGCACTCCAGCTGGCTCAGTTCGTAGTCTGCGCAAGCAAAAACCCACATCTGATACTATATGAGAGCTCCGACGCGGCTCACTACCCTGGCGTGCAATATGTTATTTGTACGTAGTACAAGTATTTTATCTTGAGATACGGTCGGAAATGATTATAGTTTTGGGAGTAAGTGTTGCTTTGACAACAAGCGGCTATATTTTTTTCCGGGAGAGAAAGAGAACGAGACAAAGCACGAGGACGACTTCTATGTACCTACTGTAATTGCCATATGTCTGGCTTGACGTCGGGCGCAGTGCAGATCTTCCTGAATGGTAAGAAATTTGTTTTTCGTCTTTGGTGCAATGAACTCAACAGACATTCACTACTTCTTCGAACAGCGGGTTTGAATTCATGTGACCTGACATCCGATGCATTCAGGAATACGTTTGACATGTATAGCTTATGCAGGGCAGCAGTCGGAACTGCTTTGTGTTCCACTACAGACCAGTCGGTAAGGATGTGTGTACTACTTCCGCGCTGTTTCTCTTTGGCTAACACACCTGCAGGTGCAATAGAAAATCCGGGATTTAAGGCGAAAGCTTTTGCCATGTTATCCCTCAATGAAAAAAAACGCATTACTCTGGACTTTCAGATGGTTGTTTTGTGTGGTTTTCAAGTCAGTTTCGAATCTGCATTACATGCATTGGAAGCGACTAAGATAAACTGTTGAATTTAAAAAAAAAAAACAAAGGTGTTCTGAGTTTTTTCCGACAAGCGTATTTATTTTTAACCCCAGCAAAAAAACGAGGTTTGTTCAAAACAGTTGTTTTGACGTTCATATGAAGGATATGGTACAATCTGTGCATCTTTACCTGAATATAAAATACGCTCTCAAATTAGAGATATGTAGTTATGATATTAAAGCAAAATGATAGATTAATTTCCTTTCAATATCATGTTACTTTGTTTTTTCACATGAAGATCATTACTGGAGATGCGAAAGTGCGCATTAAACTAAAAATCACAATTTGGTACGAGAAAAATTAAATTTCACTTAGTGCAAAAAATGGAGTGTTAGTTGTTACAAATTATCCTGTAAAATGTGTGTCGACTGTCTTCATGCCGACTGTCCCACAAAAATTCAGTGTTATTTAATCATTTCTGTTTTTGTCCTGTGACGGCCATATTTAGGTTCATCATGACATCATGCCTTCCTTCGCAGGCTCGACGCATGGTGAGGTCATCGTGCAAGATCTGGACGAGGAATTAGAGTGCAGTGCAAGAGTCCTCTTGTAAGAGAAGTGAAACGATTACTTCAGATATGATTGATCGGTTCACAGGAGGACAGCTCCGTTAAGCACTTTATGAATGTCTTAGCCGTGCTACAGCAGCTTGACGAGCGGCGTTTCCAACCTGGATCATCCGCACGCAGAAAACTTGAAAATGATTTTCCCAGAGCATTTTCCACCATGCTCTAGGGTCCTCCATTCTGATAATTCCCGGGATGACTGGAAGCAGCGCAAGCCATTCGGCGTGCTCTAGACGCGTGACCCTATTTAACTCTTTGCAATAAACTGGTCTTTTTCATCAATTCTTTGGCACCCTCATGTATGAATATCTATTAGGTTGAATGGTACATCCACAGTTCCAGTCATTGGCCAGTGGGTTGCTATGTTGCATCGGCCAATTCTCGAAAGCAGGAAACCAGTGTTTAAAAGCTGGATATCAATGTTTGAAATCTGGATGTACCAGTGTTTGAAAGCTGGTTACCAATGTTCGAAAGCTGGAAAGTCAGTCCGAGGCCTTTACTGGCCCATGTCGCAGAACGAACGCCAGACCTACGTTGGCACCTCGATCGCCCAAACGCTGGCCCGAAACTGGCCTGAAAGTGCGCCAGTGGTGCCAGTTTTTGCCAATGATCGCCAGGTGTTAGCCCACCGCTGTTGTGCTGCCTGGGTATTAGTAATAATGCGTTTTCTTTTACATTTCCCGCAACTTCGTCACACTTCTGTCAGCTTCTGAATGGACAGCAATGTTACACGGTTCAGCACCTCATGGTGGCACGGGATGACAAGGCTCAAAATCTCAAGGTGATGCAGGCTGGCCGACAAACGCGTCACCCTAATTGGGCAACAGCGCAAAGGCCTCCGATTATGTTTCAAATGCTCCAGCGGAGAAATCAGGGAGACTCAGCGCTGGCGAAAGAATGAAGCAAAACGAAGCGGATGTAAAACACATGAACAGAGCGCGGTGGCGGACACTGCGAGGCTTGTGACCACAAAATTGACATCGAGGGAACTATTGTGCTGGACACTGCTCTGCGCCCGCGTAGAAAGCTCTTGATTAAGCCAGGGCAGATTCAGCAGAAGCGGGACAATGTTAACCGCTCCCCCCGCCCCTCTTACATCCACGGTGAACGTCTGGTGACCCAGTGGATGATTAACCGAAGGGCTAAAAAAGGGAAGCTGCCACTCGCTCTAAGTCACACGTGTTGGAGGAAACGAGTAGGTTCCGAAACAGCGTGATTTTTTTCCTCGTTTTTAGTTGGCGTTCTTTTTAACTTAAATTACATTCCTTTCCGAACTATACAGTCGAATGTTTTCTTTTGAACCCTGCCCAAGAATGCACCGGCTAAGCAGAACAGAATGCAGGAATGTATCTGGAGGGTGAAGGTGGAGTCTGCTGGTAGCTTCTGATTCCTAACTATTCCAAAGGCATTAATATAATTCTTCGCTTCCCCTGGCTATAGAAATTACACTAAAGCATCGCTCCCCTCGCTATGTTAATTGCTGTTGCGCTCCCTTTGGCCTGTGCGCAGAATAAAGACATTTAGTATAGCGTATGAGCGCTTGCGTACGCTATACGCAAGCATTTAGCGGGATATAACAGAGGAGGTCGCACGACCACTTTTAGTTTACCGTATGCCAACCTGAACGCAACGATAGCGTAGGTTGTAGTGGCGCCATCTGGCGCTAAATTGTGAAAATACGTTGCCACAAAGTATTTTCTATTTAGCCAAGGCATGGCAAAGGTTATCCAAGTCGCATCACGCAGATAGCCGGTTGCGTGGCCAAATGGTTCGTGCTCTGCGCAGTGGAGGTAGGGCCCGACTTTTGTTAGGTAACCGAAACGAGTGAGGTTCTTAATAACGTCATGGTGCGTACTAGCATCCTTTCGGACCCCTACTGCCTAGCGTTTTTAAGCTGGGACGACATCGAAGCCGCGATGATGCGCGAGCGTGAACAGCAACGAAGACTCTATGCATCCAGGCGCGACCTGCTGATCTTTCCTTAAGAATCCAAATCAAGGCAATCCACAGTCGGTTCTGTCTTGTTAGGGTTAAGAGCTGCGGAATCGTTACACAGAATCGAAAATTGGGCAAGTTTATCCTTCTTTCTTTATGCTGTTGGCGAGGCAAAGCGAATATCACGTGTGCCATTTAAAGCAATGAATATGCCTAAAAGCACAAAAGGCGGCAATTTTTAGGTTTCTCGAATCCAAGATGGCGCCATTAATATTAGTTGTGCCCTCTCACCTCTTTCCCCCTCACCAAAAAATATTCTAAAACGGGTAGGAATACTGTCTTGTTACGGGACTGCTATACGTGTACACCTTCGTTCCGCCATATATACTCCGACAACAACGGGCACCCATCCGAGGACAGTTGTATACCGAATTTGGTAGGCAAATAGAACCATATGGGTTGTGATATAGAAATAAAACCGCAATTAAACAATAGGCAAACATTGTATACATGCAATTACTAATTGAAGCGTTACCATATCGCACCGCAAACCGAATTCTAGGCACAACTTGACCCCTTAAACGAAGCAAATTTCGTTTGAGGCGCATTTTGGGGGGGTGCAACTCGACAATGGGTATACGTACATTGTAATTTCTTTGATAGATGGCGCTAGGTGGCGTACGTGCACGCGTACCCGAGCATGGTGGCAATCCACCCCGTTTCAAAGGCTATGATATTCCGTTTCTAGAGACGAGCGACGCGTTCTTGGCTTTCTTCATCTAGTAAGCCAAACAGCTAACGCTCCTTACTTCAACGTCTTCCAAATGGTGGCGGCCTTTCTTGAATTATGGGGAAAAGGTTCCCGATCAACGCTTTGTGTTCGCCATATGGCCGCCGCGGCGGCCGAGTGGTTATGTTTCTTGGCTGCTGACCCAAAAGACGCGGGTTCGATCTCGGCCGTGGCGGTCAAATTGCGATGGAGATGAAACTTTAGAGGCCCGTTCACTCTAAAGTGTCTTTCGACAGGGTACAGATATGTACAGGCGCGGCCAGAATAATATGGAGCACAGTCGCAGAACTGCGAACTGCTTATGCGCGCTACCTAGCATGAGCGTCGGAACTATGCGTGTCGGAACTATGCGTGTCGGCACGCGCAGAGAGGCGCCGGAGCACGGACCCACTTTTTGCCGCCGGTCTATCACTGCTTAACGTATAGTCTGCATGCCTGCAGCAAAGAAAAGGCTGCGCGCTTCGTAGCGCAGCACAACTTCGCGCTTGGCGCACGACATCGACAATAAACTCAGCCCGCTTGGAGGAAGGCATCGCCTGGCGGTATTTCTCGGAACAGCTCAGCAACTTTCGAGCGAAGATTACGCCAGGGTTGAAGCAAAGATTGCGGCTTGGTGGCGGGTACTCTCGCTGCACGCGGAGAGCCAAGTGTTTCTGTCGTTGATAGGTGGCGCTTAGATGCTGTCTCTCCTTGATGCGTCGCCTGTCGCGTGCTCCCTGTTATTCTGGCCGTGCCTGCACTTGCTAGTAGATTAGCTACTATGTACTACTATCTAACCTTTTGCGAGGAAAAACGTTTAAAAGTAAGCAATACCTACGCTATTGTGAAATGTACTGAATTGCTTGTGTGAACTTGACTTAGCTACACTTGAAGCACTTCACACTACAAGCCTAGAGATGTGATTGCTTTCATGCGCTTATTTTTTCTAAATCATTCTTTCAGAAGGAGCCTCCGTTGACGTCACGCCTTGTACCCAGCGATAGCATGGCACGGCTATATATAGGCAGCAACTCTTTTAGGTGCCCTCCTAGCCCACAAGCGTGGTATCTATTTTCATTCCTTTGGGTATTTCAAATTAAATACCCAAAGAGAGCGTGGGTCAAACCAATCTGTAAACATCGACAACAAGCTCCCGGACGCTTAGCTCGAATTTTTTGTACTCAATAAAAATACCGTTTCAAATCCGTCACTGCATTTTCATTGCGCACTTATTCTCTAAAGTGAGGCTTCCTTAGGAATACTGCATTTAAAATGAGATTCCTCATCAAGTGAATTATACTCCTCTGAGCATTATAATTGCAACATTATGGTGAGGCAAACTGCTCCAAGATTTTCTGTAAAAAGTAGTTTAAAGGAACAGGCACATTTTCTCGAAATGTACTATGAAGTGAGCTTCAAAGGAGTATACAATAATTCTATCATTCCTATGCTATCTCCTTTGTGAGCGCAACAATTACTACAAAACAAACGCTTGTCTAGATTGCGGTAAGACTTTACTCCTTTAATTAAGCACTGCAAAATCACCTCTTCAAACACAGGAGTAGTTCAGGTACTGCTGTACTGAAGAGTATCTAACCGCACTTTTGGGAGTGCGCTACGCAACGAGCCATTTACTCCTATTTGGGTGTTTTTCTGTTTAGAGTCTATAGACGAAAATAACAAGATGGTGTTTCCATTCTAGTAACGCTCTAACACTTGGACGACTAAAACTTGCGCATATGCGACGCAGATCACACGTTATTGTGGCGTGTAGAGGCAGGATAAGCTCCGCCCGGTGCAGAGCGCCGTGGTCTTCTCACCGTCAGGGATGCTGCTGTCCAGCAGTGTTGGCTGTCCGCTCCAGCTGACTGCTTCACCCTGCTCGTTCCACGTGACGCTGATGTTTCCCATGTACTTTCCCATGTAGAAGTCCTGCACCACCAGGCAGCTGGATCCGCCCGACCGCTTCACCACCGTCGGATAGGGACCCTGGGGTTTGTCGCCCGACACCAGGCCTGCGCAATTACGTAAAAAAATAGGCCACAACGGTTAAGCTACAGCTGAGCACGAACAATTGAGCGAAAAGCTGCGCCCGCGGTGGTGCTTCCCCTGCTTTCTAGCACTCTGTCCATTCGTCAGCACATTTAGCAGGTGTCGGCTCCGTCGATCCTCCGGGCACGGCCTTCAATACACGTGTCATAGTCCCGAACATCTAGCGGCGACGGCCAGCCGCACTGCCGACGCGAAAGAGCTCCCCACGCAATAAAGAGCGTGAGGTCACGTGATCATGCTGCAACAGCACCCCGGCCAGACCTGGGGGACCTACTGTCCGATTACAAAGCGGTCCCGGGCAGTGCTCGCATGCGTGTAGCTGTGGCTTCTCGACGACCTATGCTCAACTTTTTGTCGGAGTAGGCTTCCTGTAAAAGCGTTCTGCCGGGACGACGGAATGGCATCGCGCGGCGCTGCTGCTTACACGCACTGCAGCGCATGGGAAGCGGTGCGAGTGGCAGTGGTTGTTTCCTGCCAGAGCTGCACCGGCACTGCGCGATTCAGGCCGCCTGGCTGTTAGTGGCTCAAAGTGCCAATCTATTTTACTTTGCTCTTCATCGCGTCCTCTTAATGCGCTCAAAGTGCGCGAAACTTTCAGGCACTGACACAGTAAAGAAAGACACAGCCACGGCTTGGTGAACGTCACAAGCTTTCTCGATTTCTCATCCATGTTCTGCCAATGAACAAGAAGGCAACAGAGATTAGCCAAGGGTGGAAAGTTGAGCGAGCCGGTATCGATCCATGAGAAAAGAAGCGCGAACACAAGATGACGGACGAAGACACAACACGCACCACGAGCGCTAACTTCCGACTGAAGAACGCACCAGACCGTGGCGGCCAAGATCTGAGTCTGTCTACAAGCGCATGCACCAAAGCTGAGAAGCCGAAAAAATCAATATGAAAAGATAAAGATGAGACGATAAAGGCTATTACGAACCTAGGAATGTCAATTCTCTTTTCGATAAGTATGTAGAAGGCTCGGTAACACATAGATAACGCAAAGTAGCTATATATGTAGCTTTAACGATTACTCGAATCAGTTTATCTCTGCTTCTGGCAAAGACAGAGCAATTATTCAGAAAGGGTACGCACCCGCTCTTCTTGCAATGCAAGGTCAGATTACTTCCCGTTAACGACTTCATGTTGTTGGTGGCAAACAGCGCAACGACGCGGACAGAGTGGAAGAAAATACAGGACAAGCGCTGTCCTGTATTTTCTTCCACTCTGTCCGCGTTGTTGCACTGTTTGCCACAAATATGTACCACCAACTCGCCCGTTTGGCTATTGTGTTCATGTTGTTGTGTTCACGAAGCCTTTCGTTGAGGAACCTACCGGACTGTCCCACATACTGCTCCCCACAGGACAGCGGAATGCTGTACACGATGCCCTCTGTGCATTTTACAAATTTTTCCGGTGGCGGGTGTTACACTGCGGATTTTGGGGACGCTGTTCTGCGGCCAGTTCTTTTGCATATCGCACTTAGTTTATCCTGGGGCTGAGGAAACCACATGTCAATTTGCGTTCTTTCCTATTTTCTTTAGATTATGCGACACCCATGGATATAAGGGGTGACAGCTGCCTTGCCTTGCGTTTTATCTTTAACTCTTCTATCTTCCAGAATTTTTTTTTCGAGCAAGCTTTCAGGCGGTACCGCCATAGGGCGGTACCGCCCGCCTGCCGGCAGCGTTCCTTCTTTCTCTTGGAGATCGCCGCGAATCGCCAGCGCCCACATACTCTCGCCGCCCTGGTGACACCGTCCCACAGATAGGCCTCATTTGCGGGTCCTTCACTTGTTAGAAGAATCTCTTGTCGTCGCCGCCGTAATCGCCGCCGGCACGGCTGCCGCCTACCCCAAGGTCGGGCGCAAACCCTTGCGTATCGCACCTGCACAAGGACATCAGTGCTGTTGACCTTACTAACCTCGCTGCAGCACGGCACCATCCGGGTGCAGCACAGCCACCAAGCCAACAGCCTTCACGCATGAACCTCCTATCCGAGCACCCGCCCGGCACAAGGGGGGTTACTGAACGACGCGACACCCGCGCTCATTCCTCTTGGCTTCGGCGACGACTCGACCCTGTACACTCGCCGCCACAACATGCAGATGCATGAAGCTCAGTTACGCTTCCCCGCACTGCACACGGGCAGTTAATGAATGACGCGACACCCGTGCTAATACTTTTTGGCTTCGCCGACGACTCGCAGCTGTACACTCGCCGCCATCACGTGCAGATGCATGAATCTCCAATCCGGTTCTCCAGCCGGCACAGAGGGGTTATTTAACAGCGGGACACCCGCGCTAATCCCTTTTGGCTCCGGCGACGACTCGCTGCTCTACACTTGCTGCCACAACGTGCAAATGCATCAAGTTGCGATCCGCTTCCCCGCCCGGCAAACGGGATGTTACTCAAAGGCGCGACACCTGCGTTAATCCCTTTTGGCTCTGGCGACGACTCGCTGCTGTACGCTCTGCCACCACGTGCACGTGCATGAAGCTCCGATCCGCTTCCCCTCTCGGCACACGGGGAGTTACTGAACGGCGCGACACCCGCGCTAATCCCTCTTGGCTCCGGCGGCGACTCGCCGCTGTGCACTTGCCGCCACCACGTGAAGACGCATGAAGCTCTGATCCACGCCTCCGCCCGGCACACGGGGAGCTAATGAACGGCGCGACACCCGCGATAATCCCTTTTGGCTCCGCCGCTGTACACTCGCCGGTACCACAAGCAGATGCATGAAACTCCGTTCTGCGCCCCCGCCTGGCACAGGGGGGTTACTAAACAGAGCGAAACCTGCGCTAATCCTTTTCGACTCCGGCGACAACTCGCCGCTGTATACTTGCCGGCACCAAGTGCCGATAGCTTGTCAGTGCCCGCCCACGCTGCTGCTTCTTCGCTCGTACTAGTCCGTTCGGCTCATCTCGCCGCTACACGTTGTCTGCTGACCGGCCGTACCCGAGGGGGAACCTTCTTAAATTGTACCAAGGCGGGCTGGAAGAAACCGCTAGTTTCCTGTCCTCAGGCGACATTGGTGCATTCGTCGAGCGTAACAATGGGAGTTATTTAAACAAGAAACGAAAAGCATGTCAATTGGAGCCTCTCCAAGAATCGCGTTTTTGAAGACATCACATTCGTGAGCTCGGCCGCACTTACCCGGATCCGAACAAACGACCTCCGAAAATCGCGGAGGTCGTGGTTTCGGATTCACCCGGCGGATTGGTTGTTTTTTCCTGCTCCTTTATAAGTAATTTTATTTAAGTGATAGTTTAATCGATGTATTATTATGCCACTGATCAGCACTACACCTTAAAAAAATTAAACATTCCCCTATGCACCTTAGTTTCGGTGACTGTTGGCTCCCTTCATAAGTTAGTCAAACGAGCCCCTCATTTCCTAAACTTTGTCTGCTAATAGCTTAACGAGGGTCTCGGTTCTGGCAGTCTTGATGCCATAGGTAGCATAAGAGAGTTCTCGCACAGTTTCCGCAACCAGCGTTAGATGACGTTTCAGGTCACCCTCACGGTAATACAGGACGTGCTACGTCCGGCGCTATGGACGAGGGTGGCGCTAGTGAACACTCTCAAGGTTCGCTTACACACAATAAACATAAATACCCACGAGAGCAGCAGATTGGACAGCCGTCGCCGTAGCTCAGTTGGTAGAGCACCGGACGCGAAATTCGGAGGTCGTGGGTTCGGATCCCACTGGCAGCATGGTTGTTTTCTCTGCTGCTTTATAAGTAATTTCCTTTAAGCAATAGTTTAATCGAAGTAATATTATCTCACTGATCAGCACTACACACATTAAAAAAAATTAAACATTCCACTATGCACCTTGGTTTCGGTGACTGTTGGCTCCCTTCATAAGTATATATATATATATATATATATATATATATATATATATATATATATATATATATATATATATATATATATATATATATATATATATTAAAAGCGGCCCAAGTATGCTTCCTTGCGGGACGACAGAACTAAGAGTAGCACTGATGGTTTAGATTCATTCACTAGTGTGTACTGGGTCCTAAGCTGCAGGTACGATGCAAAAAGAGCTTACGCTTCTCCGCGAAAACCGCTTTATAATGTTTGCAAAGGAGAATATTTTGATTTACAGAATCAAATGCCTTGAAAAAGTCAATATATATACCCATTGCCAGTGCTTTGTTAGTAAAAGACTGAATGATTATTTTTTGCAATAACAGACCTGATTCTGTAGACCCCGATTGCGCCTGAATCCGTGTTGAAAGTGATGTAATAATTTATGTCGATGCAGATAGGATGTCATCCTGAGGTATAATAACTTCTTTGCGCCTTTCGAGAATACAGATAGGATTGAAATTGGTCGGTAGTTATGTAGGACATTTCTTTCTCCATGTTTGTATACTGGTATCACTCGGGCTTCTTGCATTGTTTTTTTGGAAAACCATCAGTAGAGAGCATTAGTTTGTAGATATATGTTAGAACAGGGCAAATTTGGTCCAGCACATACTTCACAGGGACAATTTGTACTCTATCGGTGTCTTTAGATTTTCCTTTTTAGTGGCATTGATGCATGAGAAAAAAGGCCGCCACCTTCTGGAAGACATTGAAGCAACGACCGTTAGCTTTATTGGCCACGCGTAAAGCGGACGTGTTCCCGCATCCAGAGGGGCCAGCGAAGAAAACCCTGAGCGGTTCGGAAAAATCACATGGGGCAACAGAAAGCAAAAAAAACAGAAAAGAATGGGTGGGCACAGCAAATATTAATGGCCGCCATATTGGATTCGAGAAACCACCACTATGCCGCCATTTCGTCCCCTGACGTCATACTCACATAGTTCCACCTCAATGCACCATACTGGACCGTGACGTCATCACTGGCACGCGGCAGGTGGTTCTTGCTACAGTGCTATTATAGATCCATCCATCCATCCATACATCCATTCATTCATTCATTCATTCATTCATCCATCCATCGGCAGCAGACATCACGAAATCTCGAAACATGATGAGTAAGAGCTGCCGCTCCAATTTTCTGCACTCTGTTGGGACAAGAAAAATTGAACTAACAGTGCTGTTAATGAACATATATGGTTCTATGTGCGAACTCATGCTGCTAGCGAGCACGCTGCTGTCGCAACCGTGCTGAATAAAATATCTGTTGAATGCATCCGCTAGACCGGCAGCGGTGGCGACGCTGCATCGGCCAGCGGTGGCGGCTGTACGGACAACCAGAAAGTGATAGAGCGGCGTTTTTGTTTACTTCGCAGATTGCCCCCTATGTCATCAGAAGATAACCACAACGCGTACGATATTCATTCCGTCAGCTACGCTGGGTGCTTCTGCCAAAGATACAACCCCTGCAGACCAGCACATTCAAGCAACGCCCCGTCCTGACCATTCAAACAGCCTGCAAGAGCGTCATCTTCTTCACTCAACGGACAGCGGTGGTAGCGGTAGGGACAAACACAAAGTGATCAAGCGGCGTTTTTTTACTTCGCAGATTGCCTCTACGTCACTAGAATATAACTTCAACGCACTCGATCTTCAGACCGCCAGCTACGCTGGGTGCATCTGCCAAAGATACAGCCCCTGCCGGCCAGCACATTCAAGCTACGCCCCATCCTGACCATTCATAAAGCCTGGAAGAGCGCCATCTTCTTCACTCATCGGGCAGCGGCGGCGGCTGTAGGGACAGCCGCAAAGTGATCAAGCGGCGTTTTTTTTTACTTCGCAGATTGCCCCTACGTCATCAGAAGATAACTACGACGGGTACGATCTTCATTCTGTCAGCTACGCTGGGTGCATCTGGCAAAGATACACCCCCTGCCGGCCAGCACATTCAAGCTATGCCCCCCCTGACCATTCATAAAGCCTGGAAGAGCGTCATCTTTACTCATCAGGCAGCGGTAGCGGCGGAAGGGACAACCGCAAAGTGATCAAGCGATGTTTTTTTTACTTCGCAGATTGCCCCTACGTCATCAGAAGATAGCTACAACACGTACTATCTTAATTCAGTCGCCTACCTTGGGTGCATCTGCCAAAGATACACCCCCTGGCGGCCAGCATATTCAAGCTGCGTCCCCTCCTGATTATTCAAAAATCCTGAAAAAGCGTCGACTTCTTCACTCATCGGGCAGCGGTGGCGGCGGTAGGGACCACAGCAAAGTGATCAAGCGGTGTTTTTTTTTACTTCCCAGATTGCCCCCTACGTCATCAGAAGATAACTACAACACGTACGATCTTCAGACCGTCAGCTATGCTGGGCGCAGCTGGCAAAGATACACCCCCTGCCTGCCAGAATATTCAAGCTGCGCCCCTTCCTGATTATTCATAAAGCCTGGAAGAGCGTCTTCTTCACTCATCGGGCACCGGTGGCTGCGGTAGTGAAAACCGCAAAGTGATCAAGCGGCGTTTTTTTTACTTCGCAGATTGCCCCTACGTCATCAGAAGATAACTACAAAGCCTACGATCTTAATTCAGTCGGCTACCTTGGGTGCATCTGACAAATATACACCCCCTGCCGGCCAGCACATACAAGCTACGCCCCGTCCTGACCATTCCTAAAGCCTAGAAGAGCGTCATCTTCACTCATCGGGCAGCGGTGCCGGATGTAGGGACAACCGCAGTGATCAAGCGGCGTTTGTTTTTACTTCGCAGATTGCCCTCTACATCATCAGAAGATAACTAGATCGCGTACGATCTTCTGACCGTGAGCTATGCTGGTCGCATCTGGCAAAGATACACCCCCTGCCGGCCAGCACATTCAAGCTACGCCCCCCCACTGACCATTCATAAAGCCTGGAAGAGCGTTATCTTCACTCATCGGGCAACGGTGGCGGCAGTAGGAACCACCGCAAAGTGATCAAGCGGCGTTTTTTTTTTACTTCGCAGATTGCCCCTATGTCATCAGAAGATACCTACAACGCATACAATCTTTATTCTGTCAGCTACGCTGGGTGCATCTGGCAAAGATACACCCCCAGCCGGCCTGCACATTCAAGCTATGCCCCGCTGACCATTCATAAAGCCTGGAAGAGCGTCATCTTCACTCATCGGGCAGCGGTGGCGGCGGTAGGGACAACCACAAAGTGATCAAGCGGCGTTTTTTTTACTTTGCAGATTGCCCCTACGTCATCAGAGGATAACTACAACGCGTACGATCTTCAGTTTGTCAGCTACGCTGGGTGCATCTGCAAAAGATACACCCCCTACCAGCCAGCACATTCAAGCTACACCCCGTCCTGACCATTCATATTGCCTGTAAGATCGTCGACTCCTTCACTCATCGGGCAGCGGTGGCGGCGGTAGGGATAACAGCAAAGTGATCAAGCGGTGTTTTTTTTTTACTTCCCAGATTGCCCCCTACGTCATCAGAAGATAACTAACTACAACACGTACGATCTTCAGACCGTCAGGTATGCTGGGCGCAGCTGGTGAAGATACACCCCCTGCCGCCAGCATATTCAAACTGCGCCCCTTCCTGATTATTCATAAAGCCTGGAAGATCGTCTTCTTCACTCATCGGGCAGCGGTGGCGGCGGTAGGGACAACCGCAAAATGATCAAGCGGCGCTGTTTTACTTCGCAGATTGCCCCCTACATTGTCAGAAGATAACTACAACGCGTACGATCTTAATTCAGTCGGGTACCTTGGGTGCATCTGCCAAAGATACACCCCCTGCCGGCTAACGCATTAAAGCTGCGTCGCCTCCTGACCATTCATAAAGCCTGGAAGAGCGTTATCTTCACTCATCGGGCAGCGGTGGCGGCGGTAGGGACCACCGAAAAGTGATCAAGCGGCGTTTTTTTTTTACTTCGCAGATTGCACCTAAGTCATCAGAAGATAACTACAACGCGTACGGTCTTAATTCAGTCGGCTACCTTGGGTGCATCTGGCAAAGATACACACCCTGTCGGCCAGCGCATTCAAGCTGCGCCGCCTCCTGACCATTCATAAAGCCTGGAAGAGCGTTATCTTCACTCATCGGGCAGCGGTGGCGGCGGTAGGGACCACCGAAAAGTGATCAAGCGGCGTTTTTTTTTACTACGCAGATTGCCCCTACGTCATCAGAAGATAACTACAACGCGTACGATCTTCATTCTGTCAGCTACGCTGGGTGCATCTGGCAAAGATACACACCCTGCCGGCCAGCGCATTCAAGTTACGCCCACTCCTGACCATTCCTAAAGCCCGGAAGAGCGTTATCTTCTTCACTCATCGGGCAGCGGCAGCGGCGGTAGGGACAACCACAAAGTGATCCAGCGGCGTTTTTTAACTTCGCACATTGCCCCTACGTCATCACAAGATAACTACAACGCGTACGATCTTCAGACCGTCAGCTATGCTCGGCGCATCTGGCAAAGATACACCCCCTGCCGGCCAGCACATTCAAGCTATGCCCCCTCCTGACCATTCTTCTTCTTCTTCTTCTTCTCCTCAAGTAATATGGCACCCTGACCATTCATAAAGCCTGGAAGAGCGTCATCTTCTTTATCCATCGGGCAGCGGTGGCGGCGGTAGGGACAACCGCAATGTGTTCAAGCGGCGTTTTTTAACTTCGCACATTGCCCCTACGTCATCACAAGATAACTACAACGCGTACGATCTTCATTCTGTCAGCTACGCTGGGTGCATCTGGCAAAGACACACCTCCTGCCAGCCAGCACATTCAAGCTGCGCCGCCTCCTGACCATTCATAAAGCCTGGAAGAGCGTTATCTTCACTCATCGGGCAGCGGTGGCGGCGGTAGGGACAACCGCAAAGTGATCAAGCGGCGTTTTTTTTTTACTTCGCAGATTGCCCCTAAGTCATCAGAAGATAACTACAACGCGTACGGTCTTAATTCAGTCGGCTACCTTGGGTGCATCTGGCAAAGATACACACCCTGCCGGCCAGCGCATTCAAGCTGCGCCCCCTCCTGTCCATTCATAAAGCCTGGAAGAGCGTCATCTTCACTCATCGGGCAGCGGTTGCGGCGGTAGGGACCACCGAAAAGTGATCAAGCGGCGTTTTTTTTTTACTTCGGTGATTGCCCCTGCGTCATCAGAAGATAACTACAACGCATACAATCTTTATTCTGTCAGCTACGCTGGGTGCATCTGGCAAAGATACACCCCCAGCCGGCCAGCACATTCATGCTATGCCCCCTTGACCATTCATAAAGCATGGAAGAGCGTCATCTTCCTCATCGGGCAGCGGTGGTGGCGGTAGGGACAACCACAAAGTGATCAAGCGGCGTTTTTTTTTACTTTGCAGATTGCCCCTACGTCATCAGAAGATAACTACAACGCGTACGATCTAAATTCAGTCGGTTACATTGGGTGCATCTGGCAAAGATACACACCCTGCCGGCCAGCGCATTGAAGCGGCACCCCCTCCTGACCGTTCATAAAGCCTGGAAGAGCGTCATCTTCACTCATCGGGCAGCGGCGGCGGCGGTAGGGACAACCGCAAGGTGATCAAGCGGCGTTTTATTACTTCGCTTATTGCCCCCTACGTCATCAGAAGATAACTACAACGCGTACGATCTTCATCCTGTCAGCTACGCTGGGTGCATCTGGCAATGATACACACCCTGCCGGCCAGCGCATTCAAGCTGCGCCCCCTCCTGATCATTCATAAAGCCTGGAAGAGTGTTATCTTCTTCACTCATTGGGCAGCGGTGGCGGCGGTAGGGACAACCGCAAAGTGATCAAGCGGCATTTTTTTACCTCACAGATTGCCCCTACGTCATCAGAAGATAACTACAACGCGTACGATCTTCATTCTGTCAGCTACGCTGGGTGCATCTGGCAAAGATACACACCCTGCCGGCCAGCGCATTCAAGTTACGCCCACTCCTGACCATTCCTAAAGCCTGGAAGAGCGTTATCTTCTTCACTCATCGGGCAGCGGCAGCGGCGGTAGGGACAACCGCAAAGTGATCCAGCGGCGTTTTTTTTACTTCGCAGATTGCCCCTACGTCATCAGAAGATAACTACAACACGTACGATCTTCATTGTGTCAGCTACGCTGGGTGCATCTGGCAATGATACACCCCCTGCCGGCCAGCACATTCAAGATACGGCCCCTCCTGACCATTCATAAATCCCGGAAGAGCGTCATCTTCTTTACTCATCGGGCAGCGGTGGCGGCGGTTGGGACAACCGCAAAGTGATCAAGCGGCGTTTTTTTTACCTCGCAGATTGCCCCTACGTCATCAGAAGATAACTACAAAGCGTACGATCTTCATTCTGTCAGCTACGCTGGGTGCATCTGGCAAAGATACACACCCTGCCGGCCAGCGCATTCAAGTTACGCCCACTCCTGACCATTCCTAAAGCCTGGAAGAGCGTTATCTTCTTCACTCATCGGGCAGCGGCAGCGGCGGTAGGGACAACCGCAAAGTGATCCAGCGGCGTTTTTTTTTACTTCGCAGATTGCCCCTACGTCATCAGAAGATAACTAGAACACGTACGATCTTCATTGTGTCAGCTACGCTGGGTGCATCTGGCAATGATACACCCCCTGCCGGCCAGCACATTCAAGCTACGCCCCGTCCTGACCATTCATAAAACCTGGAATAGCGTCGACTTTTTTACTCATCGGGCAGCGGTGGCGGCGGTTGGGAGAACCGCAATGTGTTCAAGCGGCGTTTTTTTAACTTCGCGCATTGCCCCTACGTCATCACAAGATAACTACAACGCGTACGATCTTTATTTTGTCAGCTATGCTGGGTGCATCTGGCATAGATACACCTCCTGCCGGCCAGCACATTCAAGCTGGAGCCGCTCCGGACCATTCATAAAACCTGGAAGAGCTTCTTCATTCATCGGGCAGCGGTGGCGGCGGTAGGGACAACCGCAAAGTGATCAAGCGGCGTTTTTTTTAACTTCGCACATTGCCCCTACGTCATCGCAAGATAACAACAACGCGTACGATCTTCATTCTGTCAGCTACGCTGGGTGCATCTGGCAAAGACACACCTCCTGCCAGCCAGCACATTCAAGATACGCCCCCTCCTGACCATTCATAAAGCCTGGAAGAGCGTCATCTTCTTTACTCATCGGGCAGCGGTGGCGGCGGTAGGGACAACCGCAATGTGTTCAAGCGGCGTTTTTTAACTTCGCACATTGCCCCTACGTCATCACAAGATAACTACAACGCGTACGATCTTCAGACCGTCAGCTATGCTCGGCGCATCTGGCAAAGATACACCCCCTGCCGGCCAGCACATTCAAGCTATGCCCCCTCCTGACCATTCATAAAGCCTGGAAGAGCGTCATCTTCTTTACTCATCGGGCAGCGGTGGCGGCGGTAGGGACAACCGCAAAGTGATCAAGCGGCATTTTGTTTACTTCGCATATTGCCCACTTCATCATCATAAGATAACTACAACGCGTACGATCTTCATTCTGTCAGCTAAGCTGGGTGCATCAGGCAAAGATACACCTCCTGCCGGCCAGCACATTCAAGCTGCGCCCACTCCTGACCATTCAAAAAGCATGGAAGAGCGTCATCTTCTTCGCTCATCGGGCAGCGGTGGCGGCGGTAGGGATAAGCGCAAAGTGATCAAGCGGCGTTTTTTTTTACTTCGCATATATCCCCCTACGTCATCAGAAGATAACTACAAGGCGTACAATCTTCAGACCGTCAGCTATGCTCGGCGCATCTGCCAAAGATACACCCCCTGCCGGCCAGCACAATCAAGCTATGCCCCCTCCTGACCATTCATAAAGCTTGGATGAGCGTCATCTTCACTCATTGGGGAGCGGTGGCGGAGGTAGGGACAACCGCAAAGTGATCAAGCGGCGTTTTTTTTACTTCGCAGATTGCCCCTACGTCATCATGAGATGACTACAACGCGTACGATATTCATTCTGTCAGCTACGCTGGGTGCATCTGGCAAAGATACACCCCCTGCCGGCCAGCACATCCAAGATACGCCCCCTCCTGACCATTCATAAAACCTGGAAGAGCGTCATCTTCACTCATCGGGCAGCGGTGGCGGCTGTAGGGACAACCGCAAAGTGATCTAGCGGCGTTTTTTTTTACTTCGCAGATTGCCCCTACGTCATCACAAGTAACTACAACGCGTACGATCTTCATTCTGTCAGCTACGCTGGGTGCATCTGGCAAAGGTATACACCCTGCCGGCCAGCGCATTCAAGTTACGCCCCCTCCTGACCATTCCTAAAGCCTGGGAGAGCGTTATCTTCTCCACTCATAGGGCAGCGGTGGCAGCGGTAGGGACAACCGCAAAGTGATGAAGCGGCGTCTTTTTTTTACTTCGGTGATTGCCCCTACCTCATCAGAAGATAACTACAACGCGTACGATCTTCATTCTGTCAGCTACGCTGGGTGCATCTGGAAGATACACACCCTGCCGGCCAACGCATTCAAGCTACGCCCGCTCCTGACCATTCATAAAGCCTGGAAGAGCGTTATCTTCACTCATATGGCAGCGGTGGCGGCAGTAGGAACCACCGCAAAGTGATCAAGCGGCGTTTTTTTTTACTTCGGTGATTGCCCCTACGTCATCAGAAGATAACTACAACGCATACAATCTTTATTCTGTCAGCTACGCTGGGTGCATCTGGCAAAGATACACCCCCAGCCGGCCAGTACATTCAAGCTATGCCCACCTGACCATTCATAAAGCCTGGAAGAGCGTCATCTTCACTCATCGGGCAGCGGTGGTGGCGGTAGGGACAACCACAAAGTGATCAAGCGGCGTTTTTTTTACTTTGCAGATAGCCCCTACGTCATCAGAAGATAACTACAACGCGTACGATCTTAATTCAGTCGGGTACCTTGGGTGCATCTGCCAAAGATACACCCCCTGCCGGCTAACGCATTCAAGCTGCGCCGCCTCCTGACCATTCATAAAGCCTGGAAGAGCGTTATCTTCACTCATCGGGCAGCGGTGGCGGCGGTAGGGACAACCGCAAAGTGATCAAGCGGCGTTTTTTTTTTACTTCGCAGATTGCCCCTAAGTCATCAGAAGATAACTACAACGCGTACGGTCTTAATTCAGTCGGCTACCTTGGGTGCATCTGGCAAAGATACACACCCTGCCGGCCAGCGCATTCAAGCTGCGCCCCCTCCTGTCCATTCATAAAGCCTGGAAGAGCGTCATCTTCACTCATCGGGCAGCGGTTGCGGCGGTAGGGACCACCGAAAAGTGATCAAGCGGCGTTTTTTTTTACTTCGGTGATTGCCCCTGCGTCATCAGAAGATAACTACAACGCATACAATCTTTATTCTGTCAGCTACGCTGGGTGCATCTGGCAAAGATACACCCCCAGCCGGCCAGCACTTTCATGCTATGCCCCCCTGACCATTCATAAAGCCTGGAAGAGCGTCATCTTCCTCATCGGGCAGCGGTGGTGGCGGTAGGGACAACCACAAAGTGATCAAGCGGCGTTTTTTTTACTTTGCAGATTGCCCCTACGTCATCAGAAGTTTTTTTTACTTTGCAGATTGCCCCTACGTCATCAGAAGATAACTACAACGCGTACGATCTAAATTCAGTCGGTTACATTGGGTGCATCTGGCAAAGATACACACCCTGCCGGCCAGCGCATTGAAGCGGCACCCCCTCCTGACCGTTCATAAAGCCTGGAAGAGCGTCATCTTCACTCATCGGGCAGCGGCGGCGGCGGTAGGGACAACCGCAAGGTGATCAAGCGGCGTTTTATTACTTCGCTTATTGCCCCCTACGTCATCAGAAGATAACTGCAACGCGTACGATCTTCATCCTGTCAGCTACGCTGGGTGCATCTGGCAATGATACACACCCTGCCGGCCAGCGCATTCAAGCTGCGCCCCCTCCTGATCATTCATAAAGCCTGGAAGAGTGTTATCTTCTTCACTCATTGGGCAGCGGTGGCGGCGGTAGGGACAACCGCGAAGTGATCAAGCGGCGTTTTTTTTACCTCACAGATTGCCCCTACGTCATCAGAAGATAACTACAACGCGTACGATCTTCATTCTGTCAGCTACGCTGGGTGCATCTGGCAAAGATACATACACACCCTGCCGGCCAGCGCATTCAAGTTACGCCCACTCCTGACCATTCCTAAAGCCTGGAAGAGCGTTATCTTCTTCACTCATCGGGCAGCGGCAGCGGCGGTAGGGACAACCGCAAAGTGATCCAGCGGCGTTTTTTTTACTTCGGAGATTGCCCCTACGTCATCAGAAGATAACTACAACACGTACGATCTTCATTGTGTCAGCTACGCTGGGTGCATCTGGCAATGATACACCCCCTGCCGGCCAGCACATTCAAGATACGCCCCCTCCTGACCATTCATAAATCCCGGAAGAGCGTCATCTTCTTTACTCATCGGGCAGCGGTGGCGGCGGTTGGGACAACCGCAAAGTGATCAAGCGGCGTTTTTTTTACCTCGCAGATTGCCCCTACGCCATCAGAAGATAACTACAAAGCGTACGATCTTCATTCTGTCAGCTACGCTGGGTGCATCTGGCAAAGATACACACCCTGTCGGCCAGCGCATTCAAGTTACGCCCACTCCTGACCATTCCTAAAGCCTGGAAGAGCGTTATCTTCTTCACTCATCGGGCAGCGGCAGCGGCGGTAGGGACAACCGCAAAGTAATTCAGCGGCGTTTTTTTTACTTCGCAGATTGCCCCTACGTCATCAGAAGATAACTACAACACGTACGATCTTCATTGTGTCAGCTACGCTGGGTGCATCTGGCAATGGTACACCCCCTGCCGGCAAGCACATTCAAGCTACGCCCCGTCCTGACCATTCATAAAGCCTGGAATAGCGTCGACTTTTTTACTCATCGGGCAGCGGTGGCGGCGGTTGGGAGAACCGCAATGTGTTCAAGCAGCGTTTTTTTAACTTCGCGCATTGCCCCTACGTCATCACAAGATAACTACAACGCGTACGATCTTTATTTTGTCAGCTACGCTTGGTGCATCTGCAAAAGATACACCCCCTGCCGGCCAGCACATTCAAGATACGCCCCCTTCTTACCATTCATAAAGCCTGCAAGAGCGTCGACTTCTTCACTCATCGGGGAGCGGTGGAGGCGGTAGGGACAACAGCAAAGTGACCAAGCGGCGGTTTTTTTACTTCCCAGATTGCCCCCTACCTCATCAGAAGATAACTACAACGCGTACAATCTTCATTCTGTCAGCTATGCTGGGTGCATCTGGCATAGATACACCTCCTGCCGGCCAGCACATTCAAGCTGGAGCCGCTCCGGACCATTCATAAAACCTGGAAGAGCTTCTTCATTCATCGGGCAGCGGTGGCGGCGGTAGGGACAACCGCAAAGTGATCAAGCGGCGTTTTTTTTAACTTCGCACATTGCCCCTACGTCATCGCAAGATAACAACAACGCGTACGATCTTCATTCTGTCAGCTACGCTGGGTGCATCTGGCAAAGACACACCTCCTGCCAGCCAGCACATTCAAGATACGCCCCCTCCTGACCATTCATAAAGCCTGGAAGAGCGTCATCTTCTTTACTCATCGGGCAGCTGTGGCGGCGGTAGGGACAACCGCAATGTGTTCAAGCGGCGTTTTTTAACTTCGCACATTGCCCCTACGTCATCACAAGATAACTACAACGCGTACGATCTTCAGACCGTCAGCTATGCTCGGCGCATCTGGCAAAGATACACCCCCTGCCGGCCAGCACATTCAAGCTATGCCCCCTCCTGACCCTTCATAAAGCCTGGAAGAGCGTCATCTTCTTTACTCATCGGGCAGCGGTGGCGGCGGTAGGGACAACCGCAATGTGTTTAAGCGGCGTTTTTTAACTTCGCACATTGCCCCTACGTCATCACAAGATAACTACAACGCGTACGATCTTCATTCTGTCAGCTACGCTGGGTGCATCTGGCAAAGACACACCTCCTGCCAGCCAGCACATTCAAGATACGCCCCCTCCTGACCATTCATAAAGCCTGGAAGAGCGTCATCTTCTTTACTCATCGGGCAGCTGTGGCGGCGGTAGGGACAACCGCAATGTGTTCAAGCGGCGTTTTTTAACTTCGCACATTGCCCCTACGTCATCACAAGATAACTACAACGCGTACGATCTTCAGACCGTCAGCTATGCTCGGCGCATCTGGCAAAGATACACCCCCTGCCGGCCAGCACATTCAAGCTATGCCCCCTCCTGACCATTCATAAACCTGGAAGAGCGTCATCTTCTTTACTCATCGGGCAGCGGTGGCGGCGGTAGGGACAACCGCAATGTGTTTAAGCGGCGTTTTTTAACTTCGCACATTGCCCCTACGTCATCACAAGATAACTACAACGCGTACGATCTTCATTCTGTCAGCTACGCTGGGTGCATCTGGCAAAGACACACCTCCTGCCAGCCAGCACATTCAAGCTGCGCCCGCTCCGGACCATTCATAAAGCTTGGAAGAGCTTCTTCATTCATCGGCCAGCGGTGCCGGCGGTAGGGACAACCGCAAAGTGATCAAGCGGCGTTTTTTCTTACTTCGCAGATTGCCTCTACGTCATCAGAAGATAACTACAACGCGTACGATCTTCATTCTGTCAGCTAAGCTGGGTGCATCAGGCAAAGATGCACCTCCTGCCGGCCAGCACATTCAAGCTGCGCCCACTCCTGACCATTCAAAAAGCATGAAAGAGCGTCATGTTCTTCGCTCATCGGGCAGCGGTGGCGGCGGTAGGGACAAGCGCAAAGTGATCAAGTGGCGTTTTTTCTTACTTCGCATATATCCCCCTACGTCATCAGAAGATAACTACAAGGCGTACGATCTTCAGACCGCCAGCTATGCTCGGCGCATCTGCCAAAGATACACCCCCTACCAGACAGCACATTTAAGCTACGCCCCGTCCTGACCATTCATAAAGCCTGGAATAGCGTCGACTTCTTCACTCATCGGGCAGCGGTGGCGGCGGTAGGGACAACCGCAAAAAAAATCAAGCGGCGCTTTTTTTACTTCCCAGATTGCCCTCTATGTCATCAGAAGATAACTACAACGCGTACGACCTTCATTATGTCAGCTACGCTGGGTGCATCTGGCAATGATACACCCCCTGCCGGCCAGCACATTCAAGCTACGCCCCGTCCTGATGATTCCTAAAGCCTGGAAGAGCGTTATCTTCTTCACTCATCGGGCAGCGGCAGCGGCGGTAGGGACAACCGCAAAGTGATCCAGCGGCGTTTTTTTTACTTCGCAGATTGCCCCTACGTCATCAGAAGATAACTACAACACGTACGATCTTCATTGTGTCAGCTACGCTGGGTGCATCTGGCAATGATACACCCCCTGAAGGCCAGCACATTCAAGATACGCCCCCTCCTGGCCATTCATAAAGCCTGGAAGAGTGTCATCTTCACTCATCGGACAGCGGTGGCGGAGGTAGAGACAACCGCAAAGTGATCAAGCGGCATTTTGTTTTTCTTCGCATATTGCCCACTTCATCATCATAAGATAACTACAACACGTACGATGTTCATTCTGTCAGCTACGCTGGGTGCATCTGCCAAAGGTACACCTCCTGCCGGCCAGCACATTAAAGCTACGCCCCGTCCTAACCATTCATTAAGCCTGGAAAGGCGTCATCTTCACTCATCGGACAGCGGTGGCGGCGGTAGGGACAACCGCAAAGTGATCAAGCGGCGTTTTTTTACTTCGCACATTGCCCCTACGTCATCGCAAGATAACAACAACGCGTACGATCTTCATTCTGTCAGCTACGCTGGGTGCATCTGGCAAAGACACACCTCCTGCCAGCCAGCACATTCAAGATACGCCCCCTCCTGACCATTCATAAAGCCTGGAAGAGCGTCATCTTCTTTACTCATCGGGCAGCTGTGGCGGCGGTAGGGACAACCGCAATATGTTCAAGCGGCGTTTTTTAACTTCGCACATTGCCCCTACGTCATCACAAGATAACTACAACGCGTACGATCTTCAGACCGTCAGCTATGCTCGGCGCATCTGGCAAAGATACACCCCCTGCCGGCCAGCACATTCAAGCTATGCCCCCTCCTGACCCTTCATAAAGCCTGGAAGAGCGTCATCTTCTTTACTCATCGGGCAGCGGTGGCGGCGGTAGGGACAACCGCAATGTGTTTAAGCGGCGTTTTTTAACTTCGCACATTGCCCCTACGTCATCACAAGATAACTACAACGCGTACGATCTTCATTCTGTCAGCTACGCTGGGTGCATCTGGCAAAGACACACCTCCTGCCAGCCAGCACATTCAAGATACGCCCCCTCCTGACCATTCATAAAGCCTGGAAGAGCGTCATCTTCTTTACTCATCGGGCAGCTGTGGCGGCGGTAGGGACAACCGCAATGTGTTCAAGCGGCGTTTTTTAACTTCGCACATTGCCCCTACGTCATCACAAGATAACTACAACGCGTACGATCTTCAGACCGTCAGCTATGCTCGGCGCATCTGGCAAAGATACACCCCCTGCCGGCCAGCACATTCAAGCTATGCCCCCTCCTGACCATTCATAAAGCCTGGAAGAGCGTCATCTTCTTTACTCATCGGGCAGCGGTGGCGGCGGTAGGGACAACCGCAATGTGTTTAAGCGGCGTTTTTTAACTTCGCACATTGCCCCTACGTCATCACAAGATAACTACAACGCGTACGATCTTCATTCTGTCAGCTACGCTGGGTGCATCTGGCAAAGACACACCTCCTGCCAGCCAGCACATTCAAGCTGCGCCCGCTCCGGACCATTCATAAAGCTTGGAAGAGCTTCTTCATTCATCGGCCAGCGGTGCCGGCGGTAGGGACAACCGCAAAGTGATCAAGCGGCGTTTTTTCTTACTTCGCAGATTGCCTCTACGTCATCAGAAGATAACTACAACGCGTACGATCTTCATTCTGTCAGCTAAGCTGGGTGCATCAGGCAAAGATGCACCTCCTGCCGGCCAGCACATTCAAGCTGCGCCCACTCCTGACCATTCAAAAAGCATGAAAGAGCGTCATGTTCTTCGCTCATCGGGCAGCGGTGGCGGCGGTAGGGACAAGCGCAAAGTGATCAAGTGGCGTTTTTTCTTACTTCGCATATATCCCCCTACGTCAGCAGAAGATAACTACAAGGCGTACGATCTTCAGACCGCCAGCTATGCTCGGCGCATCTGCCAAAGATACACCCCCTACCAGACAGCACATTCAAGCTACGCCCCGTCCTGACCATTCATAAAGCCTGGAATAGCGTCGACTTCTTCACTCATCGGGCAGCGGTGGCGGCGGTAGGGACAACCGCAAAGTGATCAAGCGGCGCTTTTTTTACTTCCCAGATTGCCCTCTATGTCATCAGAAGATAACTACAACGCGTACGACCTTCATTATGTCAGCTACGCTGGGTGCATCTGGCAATGATACACCCCCTGCCGGCCAGCACATTCAAGCTACGCCCCGTCCTGATGATTCCTAAAGCCTGGAAGAGCGTTATCTTCTTCACTCATCGGGCAGCGGCAGCGGCGGTAGGGACAACCGCAAAGTGATCCAGCGGCGTTTTTTTTACTTCGCAGATTGCCCCTACGTCATCAGAAGATAACTACAACACGTACGATCTTCATTGTGTCAGCTAAGCTGGGTGCATCTGGCAATGATACACCCCCTGAAGGCCAGCACATTCAAGATACGCCCCCTCCTGGCCATTCATAAAGCCTGGAAGAGTGTCATCTTCACTCATCGGACAGCGGTGGCGGAGGTAGAGACAACCGCAAAGTGATCAAGCGGCATTTTGTTTACTTCGCATATTGCCCACTTCATCATCATAAGATAACTACAACGCGTACGATGTTCATTCTGTCAGCTACGCTGGGTGCATCTGCCAAAGGTACACCTCCTGCCGGCCAGCACATTAAAGCTACGCCCCGTCCTAACCATTCATAAAGCCTGGAAAGGCGTCATCTTCACTCATCGGACAGCGGTGGCGGCGGTAGGGACAACCGCAAAGTGATCAAGCGGCGCTTTTTTACTTCGCAGATTGCCCCTACGTCATCAGAAGATAACTACAACGCGTACGATCTTCATTCTGTCAGCTACGCTGGGTGCATCTGCCAAAGATACACGTCCTGCCAGCCAGCACATTCAAGCTGCGCCCGCTCTGGACCATTCATAAAGCCTGGAAGAGCTTCTTCATTCATCGGCCAGCGGTGCCGGCGGTAGGGACAACCGCAATATGTTCAAGCGGCGTTTTTTAACTTCGCACATTGCCCCTACGTCATCACAAGATAACTACAACGCGTACGATCTTCAGACCGTCAGCTATGCTCGGCGCATCTGGCAAAGATACACCCCCTGCCGGCCAGCACATTCAAGCTATGCCCCCTCCTGACCATTCATAAAGCCTGGAAGAGTGTCATCTTCACTCATCGGACAGCGGTGGCGGAGGTAGAGACAACCGCAAAGTGATCAAGCGGCATTTTGTTTACTTCGCATATTGCCCACTTCATCATCATAAGATAACTACAACGAGTACGATGTTCATTCTGTCAGCTACGCTGGGTGCATCTGGCAATGATACACCCCCTGCCGGCCAGCACATTCAAGCTATGCCCCCTCCTGACCATTCATAAAGCATGGAAGAGCGTCATCTTCTTCGCTCATCGGGCAGCGGTGGCGGCGGTAGGGATAAGCGCAAAGTGATCAAGCGGCGTTTTTTTTTTACTTCGCATATATCCCCCTACGTCATCAGAAGATAACTACAAGGCGTACAATCTTCAGACCGTCAGCTATGCTCGGCGCATCTGCCAAAGATACACCCCCTGCCGGCCAGCACAATCAAGCTATGCCCCCTCCTGACCATTCATAAAGCTTGGATGAGCGTCATCTTCACTCATTGGGGAGCGGTGGCGGAGGTAGGGACAACCGCAAAGTGATCAAGCGGCGTTTTTTTTACTTCGCAGATTGCCCCTACGTCATCATGAGATGACTACAACGCGTACGATATTCATTCTGTCAGCTACGCTGGGTGCATCTGGCAAAGATACAACCCCTGCCGGCCAGCACATTCAAGATACGCCCCCTCCTGACCATTCATAAAACCTGGAAGAGCGTCATCTTCACTCATCGGGCAGCGGTGGCGGCTGTAGGGACAACCGCAAAGTGATCTAGCGGCGTTTTTTTTTACTTCGCAGATTGCCCCTACGTCATCAGAAGATAACTACAACGCGTACGATCTTCATTCTGTCAGCTACGCTGGGTGCATCTGGCAAAGATACACCCCCTGCCGGCCAGCACTTTCAAGATACGCCCCCTGCTGACCATTCATAAAGCCTGGAAGAGCGTCATCTTCTTCACTCATCGGGCAGCGGTGGCGGCGGTAGCGACAACCGCAGTGTGTTCAAGCAGCGTTTTTTTTTACTTCGCTGATTGCCCCCTACGTCATCAGAAGATAACTACAACGCTTACAATCTTCATTCTGTCAGCTACGCTGGGTGCATCTGCCAAAGATACACCCCCTACCAGACAGCACATTCAAGCTACGCCCCGTCCTGACCATTCATAAAGCCTGGAAGAGCGTCGACTTCTTCACTCATCGGGCAGCGGTGGCGTCGGTAGGGACAACCGCAAAGTGATCAAGCGGCGGTTTTTTTTACTTCCCAGATTGCCCCCTACCTCATCAGAAGATAACTACAACGCGTACGATCTTCATTCTGTCAGCTGCGCTGGGTGCATCTGGCAAAGATACACCCCCTGCCGGCCAGCACATTCAAGATACGCCCCCTCCTGACCATTCATAAAGTCTGGAAGAGCGTCATCTTCTTCACTCATCAGGCAGCGGTGGCGGCTGTAGGGACAACCGCAAAGTGATCTAGCGGCGTTTTTTTTTACTTCGCAGATTGCCCCTACGTCATCAGAAGGTGACTACAACGCGTACGATCTTCATTCTGTCAGCTACGCTGGGTGCATCTGGCAAAGATACACCCCCTGCCGGCTAACGCATTCAAGCTGCGCCCCGTCCTGACCATTCATAAAGCCTGGAAGAGCGTCGACTTCTTCACTCATTGGGCAGCGGTGGCGGCGGTAGGGACAACCGCAAAGTGATCAAGCGGCGTTTTTTTTACTTCCCAGATTGGCCCCTACCTCATCAGAAGATAACTACAACGCGTACGATCTTCATTCTGTCAGCTACGCTGGGTGCATCTGGCATAGATACACCTCCTGCCGGCCAGCACATTCAAGCTGGAGCCGCTCCGGACCATTCATAAAACCTGGAAGAGCTTCATTCATCGGGCAGCGGTGGCGGCGGTAGGTACAACCGCAAAGTGATCAAGCGGCGTTTTTTTTAACTTCGCACATTGCCCCTACGTTATCGCAAGATAACAACAACGCGTACGATCTTCATTCTGTCAGCTACGCTGGGTGCATCTGGCAAAGACACACCTCCTGCCAGCCAGCACATTCAAGATACGCCCCCTCCTGACCATTCATAAAGCCTGGAAGAGCGTCATCTTCTTTACTCATCGGGCAGCGGTGGCGGCGGTAGGGACAACCGCAATGTGTTCAAGCGGCGTTTTTTAACTTCGCACATTGCCTCTACGTCATCACAAGATAACTACAACGCGTACGATCTTCAGACCGTCAGCTATGCTCGGCGCATCTGGCAAAGATACACCCCCTGCCGGCCAGCACATTCAAGCTATGCCCCCTCCTGACCATTCATAAAGCCTGGAAGAGCGTCATCTTCTTTACTCATCGGGCAGCGGTGGCGGCGGTAGGGACAACCGCAATGTGTTCAAGCGGCGTTTTTTAACTTCGCACATTGCCCCTACGTCATCACAAGATAACTACAACGCGTACGATCTTCATTCTGTCAGCTACGCTGGGTGCATCTGGCAAAGACACACCTCCTGCCAGCCAGCACATTCAAGCTGCGCCCGCTCCGGACCATTCATAAAGCTTGGAAGAGCTTCTTCATTCATCGGCCAGCGGTGCCGGCGGTAGGGACAACCGCAAAGTGATCAAGCGGCGTTTTTTCTTACTTCGCAGATTGCCTCTACGTCATCAGAAGATAACTACAACGCGTACGATCTTCATTCTGTCAGCTAAGCTGGGTGCATCAGGCAAAGATGCACCTCCTGCCGGCCAGCACATTCAAGCTGCGCCCACTCCTGACCATTCAAAAAGCATGAAAGAGCGTCATGTTCTTCGCTCATCGGGCAGCGGTGGCGGCGGTAGGGACAAGCGCAAAGTGATCAAGCGGCGTTTTTTTTTACTTCGCATATATCCCCCTACGTCATCAGTAGATAACTGCAAGGCGTACGATCTTCAGACCGTCAGCTATGCTCGGCGCATCTGCCAAAGATACACCCCCTACCAGACAGCACATTCAAGCTACGCCCCGTCCTTACCATTCATAAAGCCTGGAATAGCGTCGACTTCTTCACTCATCGGGCAGCGGTGGCGGCGGTAGGGACAACCGCAAAGTGATCAAGCGGCGCTTTTTTTACTTCCCAGATTGCCCTCTATGTCATCAGAAGATAACTACAACGCGTACGACCTTCATTATGTCAGCTACGCTGGGTGCATCTGGCAATGATACACCCCCTGCCGGCCAGCACATTCAAGCTACGCCCCGTCCTGATGATTCATAAAGCCTGGAAGAGCGTCGACTTCTTCACTCATCGGGCAGCGGTGACGGCGGTAGCGACAACCGCAAAGTGATCTAGCGGCGTTTTTTTTACTTCGCTGATTGCCCCCTACGTCCTCAGAAGATAACTACAACGCTTACAATCTTCATTCTGTCAGCTACGCTGGGTGTATCTGCCAAAGATACACCCCCTACCAGACAGCACATTCAAGCTACGCCCCGTCCTGACCATTCATAAAGCCTGGAAGAGCGTCGACTTCTTCACTCATCGGGCAGCGGTGGCGTCGGTAGGGACAACCGCAAAGTGATCAAGCGGCGTTTTTTTTTACTTCCCAGATTGCCCCCTACCTCATCAGAAGATAACTACAACGCGTACGATCTTCATTCTGTCAGCTACGCTGGGTGCATCTGGCAAAGATACACCCCCTGCCGGCCAGCACATTCAAGATACGCCCCCTCCTGACCATTCATAAAGCCTGGAAGAGCGTCATCTTCTTCACTCATCGGGCAGCGGTAGCGGCTGTAGGGACAACCGCAAAGTGATCTAGCGGCGTTTTTTTTTACTTCGCAAATTGCCCCTACGTCATCAGAAGGTGACTACAACGCGTACGATCTTCATTCTGTCAGCTACGCTGGGTGCATCTGGCAAAGATACACCCCCTGCAGGCCAGCACTTTCAAGATACGCCCCCTTCTGACCATTCATAAAGCCTGGAAGAGCGTCATCTTCACTCATCGGGCAGCGGTGGAGGCGGTAGGGACAACCGCAATGTGTTCAAGCAGCGTTTTTTTTACTTCGCTGATTGCCCCCTACCTCATCAGAAGATAACTACAACGCGTACGATCTTCATTCTGTCAGCTACGCTGGGTGCATCTGGCATAGATACACCTCCTGCCGGCCAGCACATTCAAGCTGGAGCCGCTCCGGACCATTCATAAAACCTGGAAGAGCTTCTTCATTCATCGGGCAGCGGTGGCGGCGGTAGGGACAACCGCAAAGTGATCAAGCGGCGTTTTTTTTAACTTCGCACATTGCCCCTACGTCATCGCAAGATAACAACAACGCGTACGATCTTCATTCTGTCAGCTACGCTGGGTGCATCTGGCAAAGACACACCTCCTGCCAGCCAGCACATTCAAGATACGCCCCCTCCTGACCATTCATAAAGCCTGGAAGAGCGTCATCTTCTTTACTCATCGGGCAGCGGTGGCGGCGGTAGGGACAACCGCAATATGTTCAAGCGGCGTTTTTTAACTTCGCACATTGCCCCTACGTCATCACAAGATAACTACAACGCGTACGATCTTCAGACCGTCAGCTATGCTCGGCGCATCTGGCAAAGATACACCCCCTGCCGGCCAGCACATTCAAGCTATGCCCCCTCCTGACCATTCATAAAGCCTGGAAGAGCGTCATCTTCTTTACTCATCGGGCAGCGGTGGCGGCGGTAGGGACAACCGCAAAGTGATCAAGCGGCGTTTTTTCTTACTTCGCAGATTGCCTCTACGTCATCAGAAGATAACTACAACGCGTACGATCTTCATTATGTCAGCTACGCTGGGTGCATCAGGCTATGATACACCCCTTGCGGCCAGCACATTCAAGATACGCCCCCTCCTGGCCATTCATAAAGCCTGGAAGAGTGTCATCTTCACTCATCGGACAGCGGTGGCGGAGGTAGAGACAACCGCAAAGTGATCAAGCGGCATTTTGTTTACTTCGCATATTGCCCACTTCATCATCATAAGATAACTACAACGCGTACGATGTTCATTCTGTCAGCTACGCTGGGTGCATCTGCCAAAGGTACACCTCCTGCCGGCCAGCACATTAAAGCTACGCCCCGTCCTAGCCATTCATAAAGCCTGGAAGAGCGTCGACTTCTTCACTCATCGGGCAGCGGTGGCGGCGGTAGGGACAACCGCAAAGTGATCAAGCGGCGCTTTTTTTACTTCCCTGATTGCCCTCTACGTCATCACAAGATAACTACAACGCGTACGATCTTCATTCTGTCAGCTACGCTGGGTGCATCTGGCAAAGACACACCTCCTGCCAGCACGCACATTCAAGATACGCCCGCTCCGGACCATTCATAAAGCTTGGAAGAGCTTCTTCATTCGTCGGGCAGCGGTGGCGGCGGTAGGGACAACCGCAAAGTGATCAAGCGGCGTTTTTTTTACTTCGCAGATTGCCCCTACGTCATCAGAAGATAACTACAACGCGTACGATCTTCATTCTGTCAGCTAAGCTGGGTGCATCAGACAAAGATACACCTCCTGCCAGCCAGCACATTCAAGCTGCGCCCACTCCTGACCATTCAAAAAGCATGGAAGAGCGTCATCTTCTTCGCTCATCGGGCAGCGGTGGCGGCGGTAGGTATAAGCGCAAAGTGATCAAGCGGCGTTTTTTTTTACTTCGCATATATCCCCCTACGTCATCAGAAGATAACTACAAGGCGTACAATCTTCAGACCGTCAGCTATGCTCGGCGCATCTGCCAAAGATACACCCCCTGCCGGCCAGCACAATCAAGCTATGCCCCCTCCTGACCATTCATAAAGCTTGGATGAGCGTCATCTTCACTCATTGGGGAGCGGTGGCGGAGGTAGGGACAACCGCAAAGTGATCAAGCGGCGTTTTTTTTACTTCGCAGATTGCCCCTACGTCTTCATGAGATGACTACAACGCGTACGATATTCATTCTGTCAGCTACGCTGGGTGCATCTGGCAAAGATACACCCCCTGCCGGCCAGCACATTCAAGATACGCCCCCTCCTGACCATTCATAAAACCTGGAAGAGCGTCATCTTCACTCATCGGGCAGCGGTGGCGGCTGTAGGGACAACCGCAAAGTGATCTAGCGGCGTTTTTTTTTACTTCACAGATTGCCCCTACGTCATCAGAAGATAACTACAACGCGTACGATCTTCATTCTGTCAGCTACGCTGGGTGCATCTGGCAAAGATACACCCCCTGCCGGCCAGCACTTTCAAGATACGCCCCCTGCTGACCATTCATAAAGGCTGGAAGAGCGTCATCTTCTTCACTCATCGGGCAGCGGTGACGGCGGTAGCGACAACCGCAGTGTGTTCAAGCAGCGTTTTTTTTACTTCGCTGATTGCCCCCTACGTCCTCAGAAGATAACTACAACGCTTACAATCTTCATTCTGTCAGCTACGCTGGGTGTATCTGCCAAAGATACACCCCCTACCAGACAGCACATTCAAGCTACGCCCCGTCCTGACCATTCATAAAGCCTGGAAGAGCGTCGACTTCTTCACTCATCGGGCAGCGGTGGCGTCGGTAGGGACAACCGCAAAGTGATCAAGCGGCGTTTTTTTTTACTTCCCAGATTGCCCCCTACCTCATCAGAAGATAACTACAACGCGTACGATCTTCATTCTGTCAGCTACGCTGGGTGCATCTGGCAAAGATACACCCCCTGCCGGCCAGCACATTCAAGATACGCCCCCTCCTGACCATTCATAAAGCCTGGAAGAGCGTCATCTTCTTCACTCATCGGGCAGCGGTAGCGGCTGTAGGGACAACCGCAAAGTGATCTAGCGGCGTTTTTTTTTACTTCGCAAATTGCCCCTACGTCATCAGAAGGTGACTACAACGCGTACGATCTTCATTCTGTCAGCTACGCTGGGTGCATCTGGCAAAGATACACCCCCTGCAGGCCAGCACTTTCAAGATACGCCCCCTTCTGACCATTCATAAAGCCTGGAAGAGCGTCATCTTCACTCATCGGGCAGCGGTGGAGGCGGTAGGGACAACCGCAATGTGTTCAAGCAGCGTTTTTTTTACTTCGCTGATTGCCCCCTACCTCATCAGAAGATAACTACAACGCGTACGATCTTCATTCTGTCAGCTACGCTGGGTGCATCTGGCATAGATACACCTCCTGCCGGCCAGCACATTCAAGCTGGAGCCGCTCCGGACCATTCATAAAACCTGGAAGAGCTTCTTCATTCATCGGGCAGCGGTGGCGGCGGTAGGGACAACCGCAAAGTGATCAAGCGGCGTTTTTTTTAACTTCGCACATTGCCCCTACGTCATCGCAAGATAACAACAACGCGTACGATCTTCATTCTGTCAGCTACGCTGGGTGCATCTGGCAAAGACACACCTCCTGCCAGCCAGCACATTCAAGATACGCCCCCTCCTGACCATTCATAAAGCCTGGAAGAGCGTCATCTTCTTTACTCATCGGGCAGCGGTGGCGGCGGTAGGGACAACCGCAATGTGTTCAAGCGGCGTTTTCTAACTTCGCACATTGGCCCTACGTCATCACAAGATAACTACAACGCGTACGATCTTCAGACCGTCAGCTATGCTCGGCGCATCTGGCAAAGATACACCCCCTGCCGGCCAGCACATTCAAGCTATGCCCGCTCCTGCCCATTCATAAAGCCTGGAAGAGCGTCATCTTCTTTACTCATCGGGCAGCGGTGGCGGCGGTAGGGACAACCGCAATGTGTTCAAGCGGCGTTTTTTAACTTCGCACATTGCCCCTACGTCATCACAAGATAACTACAACGCGTACGATCTTCATTCTGTCAGCTACGCTGGGTGCATCTGGCAAAGACACACCTCCTGCCAGCCAGCACATTCAAGCTGCGCCCGCTCCGGACCATTCATAAAGCTTGGAAGAGCTTCTTCATTCATCGGCCAGCGGTGCCGGCGGTAGGGACAACCGCAAAGTGATCAAGCGGCGTTTTTTCTTACTTCGCAGATTGCCTCTACGTCATCAGAAGATAACTACAACGCGTACGATCTTCATTCTGTCAGCTAAGCTGGGTGCATCAGGCAAAGATGCACCTCCTGCCGGCCAGCACATTCAAGCTGCGCCCACTCCTGACCATTCAAAAAGCATGAAAGAGCGTCATGTTCTTCGCTCATCGGGCAGCGGTGGCGGCGGTAGGGACAAGCGCAAAGTGATCAAGCGGCGTTTTTTTTTACTTCGCATATATCCCCCTACGTCATCAGAAGATAACTACAAGGCGTACGATCTTCAGACCGTCAGCTATGCTCGGCGCATCTGCCAAAGATACACCCCCTACCAGACAGCACATTCAAGCTACGCCCCGTCCTGACCATTCATAAAGCCTGGAATAGCGTCGACTTCTTCACTCATCGGGCAGCGGTGGCGGCGGTAGGGACAACCGCAAAGTGATCAAGCGGCGCTTTTTTTACTTCCCAGATTGCCCTCTATGTCATCAGAAGATAACTACAACGCGTACGACCTTCATTATGTCAGATACGCTGGGTGCATCTGGCAATGATACACCCCCTGCCGGCCAGCACATTCAAGCTACGCCCCGTCCTGATGATTCATAAAGCCTGGAAGAGCGTCGACTTCTTCACTCATCGGGCAGCGGTGGCGGCGGTAGGGACAACCGCAAAGTGACCAAGCGGCGCTTTTTTACTTCCCAGATTGCCCTCTACGTCATCAGAAGATAACTACAACGCGTACGATCTTCATTCTGTCAGCTACGCTGGGTGCATCAGGCAATGATACACCCCCTGCCGGCCAGCACATTCAAGATACGCCCCCTCCTGGCCATTCATAAAGCCTGGAAGAGTGTCATCTTCACTCATCGGACAGCGGTGGCGGAGGTAGAGACAACCGCAAAGTGATCAAGCGGCATTTTGTTTACTTCGCATATTGCCCACTTCATCATCATAAGATAACTACAACGCGTACGATGTTCATTCTGTCAGCTACGCTGGGTGCATCTGCCAAAGGTACACCTCCTGCCGGCCAGCACATTAAAGCTACGCCCCGTCCTAACCATTCATAAAGCCTGGAAGAGCGTCGACTTCTTCACTCATCGGGCAGCGGTGGCGGCGGTAGGGACAACCGCAAAGTGATCAAGCGGCGCTTTTTTTACTTCCCAGATTGCCCTCTACGTCATCAGAAGATAACTACAACGCGTACGATTTTCATTATGTCAGCTACGCTGGGTGCATCAGGCAATGATACACCCCCTGCCGGCCAGCACATTCAAGACACGCCCCCTCCTGGCCATTCATAAAGCCTGGAAGAGTGTCATCTTCACTCATCGGGCAGCGGTGGCGGCGGTAGGGACAACCGCAAAGTGATCAAGCGGCGTTTTTTAACTTCGCACATTGCCCCTACGTCATCACAAGATAACTACAACGCGTACGATCTTCATTCTGTCATCTACGCTGGGTGCATCTGGCAAAGACACACCTCCTGCCAGCCAGCACATTCAGGCTGCGCCCGCTCCGGACCATTCATAAAGCTTGGAAGAGCTTCTTCATTCATCGGCCAGCGGTGCCGGCGGTAGGGACAACCGCAAAGTGATCAAGCGGCGTTTTTTCTTACTTCGCAGTTTGCCTCTACGTCATCAGAAGATAACTACAACGCGTACGATCTTCATTCTGTCAGCTAAGCTGGGTGCATCAGGCAAAGATGCACCTCCTGCCGGCCAGCACATTCAAGCTGCGCCCACTCCTGACCATTCAAAAAGCATGAAAGAGCGTCATGTTCTTCGCTCATCGGGCAGCGGTGGCGGCGGTAGGGAGAAGCGCAAAGTGATCAAGCGGCGTTTTTTTTTACTTCGCATATATCCCCCTACGTCATCAGAAGATAACTACAAGGCGTACGATCTTCAGACCGTCAGCTATGCTCGGCGCATCTGCCAAAGATACACCCCCTACCAGACAGCACATTCAAGCTACGCCCCGTCCTGACCATTCATAAAGCCTGGAATAGCGTCGACTTCTTCACTCATCGGGCAGCGGTGGCGGCGGTAGGGACAACCGCAAAGTGATCAAGCGGCGCTTTTTTTACTTCCCAGATTGCCCTCTATGTCATCAGAAGATAACTACAACGCGTACGACCTTCATTATGTCAGATACGCTGGGTGCATCTGGCAATGATACACCCCCTGCCGGCCAGCACATTCAAGCTAGGCCCCGTCCTGATGATTCATAAAGCCTGGAAGAGCGTCGACTTCTTCACTCATCGGGCAGCGGTGGCGGCGGTAGGGACAACCGCAAAGTGACCAAGCGGCGCTTTTTTACTTCCCAGATTGCCCTCTACGTCATCAGAAGATAACTACAACGCGTACGATCTTCATTATGTCAGCTACGCTGGGTGCATCAGGCAATGATACACCCCCTGCCGGCCAGCACATTCAAGATACGCCCCCTCCTGGCCATTCATAAAGCCTGGAAGAGTGTCATCTTCACTCATCGGACAGCGGTGGCGGAGGTAGAGACAACCGCAAAGTGATCAAGCGGCATTTTGTTTACTTCGCATATTGCCCACTTCATCATCATAAGATAACTACAACGCGTACGATGTTCATTCTGTCAGCTACGCTGGGTGCATCTGCCAAAGGTACACCTCCTGCCGGCCAGCACATTAAAGCTACGCCCCGTCCTAACCATTCATAAAGCCTGGAAGAGCGTCGACTTCTTCACTCATCGGGCAGCGGTGGCGGCGGTAGGGACAACCGCAAAGTGATCAAGCGGCGCTTTTTTTACTTCCCAGATTGCCCTCTACGTCATCAGAAGATAACTACAACGCGTACGATTTTCATTATGTCAGCTACGCTGGGTGCATCAGGCAATGATACACCCCCTGCCGGCCAGCACATTCAAGACACGCCCCCTCCTGGCCATTCATAAAGCCTGGAAGAGTGTCATCTTCACTCATCGGACAGCGGTGGCGGAGGTAGAGACAACCGCAATGTGTTCAAGCGGCGTTTTTTAACTTCGCACATTGCCCCTACGTCATCACAAGATACCTAACCGCGTACGATCTTTATTTTGTCAGCTACGCTGGGTGAATCTGCAAAAGATACACCCCCTGCCGGCCAGCATATTCAAGCTGCGCCCCCTCCTGCCCATTCCTAAAGCCTGGAAGAACTTCTTCATTCTTCGGGCAGCGGTGGCGGCGGTAGGGACAACCGCAAAGTGATCAAGCTGCGTTTTTTTTTACTTCGCAGATTGCCCCTACGTCATCAGGAGATAACTACAACGCGTACGATCTTCATTCTGTCAGCTACGCTGGGTGCATCTGGCAAAGATACACCCCCTGCCGGCCAGCACATTCAAGATACGCCCGCTCCTGACCATTCCTAAAGCCTGGAAAGGCGTCATCTTCACTCATCGGACAGCGGTGGCGGCGGTAGGGACAACCGCAAAGTGATCAAGCGGCGTTTTTTTACTTCGCACATTGCCCCTACGAAATCACAAGATAACTACAACGCGTACGATCTTCATTCTGTCAGCTACGCTGGGTGCATCTGGCAAAGACATACCTCCTGCCAGCACGCACATTCAAAATGCGCCCGCTCCGGACCATTCATAAAGCTTGGAAGAGCTTCTTCATTCGTCGGGCAGCGGTGGCGGCGGTAGGGACAACCGCAAAGTGATCAAGCGGCGCTTTTTTACTTCGCAGATTGCCCCTACGTCATCAGAAGATAACTACAACGCGTACGATCTTCATTCTGTCAGCTACGCTGGGTGCATCTGCCAAAGATACACGTCCTGCCAGCCAGCACATTCAAGCTGCGCCCGCTCTGGACCATTCATAAAGCCTGGAAGAGCTTCTTCATTCATCGGCCAGCGGTGCCGGCGGTAGGGACAACCGCAAAGTGATCAAGCGGCGTTTTTTTTTACTTCGCAGATTGCCCCTACGTCATCAGAAGATAACTACAACGCGTACGATCTTCATTCTGTCAGCTAAGCTGGGTGCATCTGCCAAAGATACACCCCCTGCCGGCCAGCACAATCAAGCTATGCCCCCTCCTGACCATTCATAAAGCTTGGATGAGCGTCATCTTCACTCATTGGGGAGCGGTGGCGGAGGTAGGGACAACCGCAAAGTGATCAAGCGGCGTTTTTTTTACTTCGCAGATTGCCCCTACGTCATCATGAGATGACTACAACGCGTACGATATTCATTCTGTCAGCTACGCTGGGTGCATCTGGCAAAGATACACCCCCTGCCGGCCAGCACATTCAAGATACGCCCCCTCCTGACCATTCATAAAACCTGGAAGAGCCTCATCTTCACTCATCGGGCAGCGGTGGCGGCTGTAGGGACAACCGCAATGTGATCTAGCGGCGTTTTTTTTACTTCGCAGATTGCCCCTACGTCATCAGAAGATAACTACAACGCGTACGATCTTCATTCTGTCAGCTACGCTGGGTGCATCTGGCAAAGATACACCCCCTGCCGGCCAGCACTTTCAAGATACGCCCCCTGCTGACCATTCATAAAGCCTGGAAGAGCGTCATCTTCTTCACTCATCGGGCAGCGGTGGCGGCGGTAGCGACAACCGCAGTGTGTTCAAGCAGCGTTTTTTTTACTTCGCTGATTGCCCCCTACGTCATCAGAAGATAACTACAACGCTTACAATCTTCATTCTGTCAGCTACGCTGGGTGCATCTGCCAAAGATACACCCCCTACCAGACAGCACATTCAAGCTACGCCCCGTCCTGACCATTCATAAAGCCTGGAAGAGCGTCGACTTCTTCACTCATCGGGCAGCGGTGGCGGCGGTAGGGACAACCGCAAAGTGATCAAGCGGCGGTTTTTTTTACTTCCCAGATTGCCCCCTACCTCATCAGAAGATAACTACAACGCGTACGATCTTCATTCTGTCAGCTACGCTGGGTGCATCTGGCAAAGATACACCCCCTGCCGGCCAGCACATTCAAGATACGCCCCCTCCTGACCATTCATAAAGCCTGGAAGAGCGTCATCTTCTTCACTCATCGGGCAGCGGTGGCGGCTGTAGGCACAACCGCAAAGTGATCTAGCGGCGTTTTTTTTTACTTCGCAGATTGCCCCTACGTCATCAGAAGGTGACTACAACGCGTACGATCTTCATTCTGTCAGCTACGCTGGGTGCATCTGGCAAAGATACACCCCCTGCCGGCCAGCACTTTCAAGATACGCCCCCTGCTGACCATTCATAAAGCCTGGAAGAGCGTCATCTTCTTCACTCATCGGGCAGCGGTGGCGGCGGTAGCGACAACCGCAGTGTGTTCAAGCAGCGTTTTTTTTACTTCGCTGATTGCCCCCTACGTCATCAGAAGATAACTACAACGCTTACAATCTTCATTCTGTCAGCTACGCTGGGTGTATCTGCCAAAGATACACCCCCTACCAGACAGCACATTCAAGCTACGCCCCGTCCTGACCATTCATAAAGCCTGGAAGAGCGTCGACTTCTTCACTCATCGGGCAGCGGTGGCGGCGGTAGGGACAACCGCAAAGTGATCTAGCGGCGTTTTTTTTACTTCGCAGATTGCCCCTACGTCATCAGAAGGTGACTACAACGCGTACGATCTTCATTCTGTCAGCTACGCTGGGTGCATCTGGCAAAGATACACCCCCTGCCGGCCAGCACTTTCAAGATACGCCCCCTGCTGACCATTCATAAAGCCTGGAAGAGCGTCATCTTCTTCACTCATCGGGCAGCGGTGGCGGCGGTAGCGACAACCGCAGTGTGTTCAAGCAGCGTTTTTTTTACTTCGCTGATTGCCCCCTACGTCATCAGAAGATAACTACAACGCTTACTATCTTCATTCTGTCAGCTACGCTGGGTGCATCTGCCAAAGATACACCCCCTACCAGACAGCACATTCAAGCTACGCCCCGTCCTGACCATTCATAAAGCCTGGAAGAGCGTCGACTTCTTCACTCATCGGGCAGCGGTGGCGGCGGTAGGGACAACCGCAAAGTGATCAAGCGGCGGTTTTTTTTACTTCCCAGATTGCCCCCTACCTCATCAGAAGATAACTACAACGCGTACGATCTTCATTCTGTCAGCTACGCTGGGTGCATCTGGCAAAGATACACCCCCTGCCGGCCAGCACATTCAAGATACGCCCCCTCCTGACCATTCATAAAGCCTGGAAGAGCGTCATCTTCTTCACTCATCGGGCAGCGGTGGCGGCTGTAGGCACAACCGCAAAGTGATCTAGCGGCGTTTTTTTTTACTTCGCAGATTGCCCCTACGTCATCAGAAGGTGACTACAACGCGTACGATCTTCATTCTGTCAGCTACGCTGGGTGCATCTGGCAAAGATACACCCCCTGCCGGCCAGCACTTTCAAGATACGCCCCCTGCTGACCATTCATAAAGCCTGGAAGAGCGTCATCTTCTTCACTCATCGGGCAGCGGTGGCGGCGGTAGCGACAACCGCAGTGTGTTCAAGCAGCGTTTTTTTTACTTCGCTGATTGCCCCCTACGTCATCAGAAGATAACTACAACGCTTACAATCTTCATTCTGTCAGCTACGCTGGGTGCATCTGCCAAAGATACACCCCCTACCAGACAGTACATTCAAGCTACGCCCCGTCCTGACCATTCATAAAGCCTGGAAGAGCGTCGACTTCTTCACTCATCGGGCAGCGGTGGCGGCGGTAGGGACAACCGCAAAGTGATCAAGCGGCGGTTTTTTTTACTTCCCAGATTGCCCCCTACCTCATCAGAAGATAACTACAACGCGTACGATCTTCATTCTGTCAGCTACGCTGGGTGCATCTGGCAAAGATACACCCCCTGCCGGCCAGCACATTCAAGATACGCCCCCTCCTGACCATTCATAAAGCCTGGAAGAGCGTCATCTTCTTCACTCATCGGGCAGCGGTGGCGGCTGTAGGCACAACCGCAAAGTGATCTAGCGGCGTTTTTTTTTTACTTCGCAGATTGCCCCTACGTCATCAGAAGGTGACTACAACGCGTACGATCTTCATTCTGTCAGCTACGCTGGGTGCATCTGGCAAAGATACACCCCCTGCAGGCCAGCACTTTCAAGATACGCCCCCTTCTGACCATTCATAAAGCCTGGAAGAGCGTCATCTTCACTCATCGGGCAGCGGTGGAGGCGGTAGGGACAACCGCAATGTGTTCAAGCAGCGTTTTTTTTACTTCGCTGATTGCCCCCTACGTCCTCAGAAGATAACTACAACGCTTACAATCTTCATTCTGTCAGCTACGCTGGGTGCATCTGCCAAAGATACACCCCCTACCGACAGCACATTCAAGCTACGCCCCGTCCTGACCATTCATAAAGCCTGGAAGAGCGTTGACTTCTTCACTCATCGGGCAGCGGTGGCGGCGGTAGGGACAACCGCAAAGTGATCAAGCGGCGCTTTTTTTACTTCCCAGATTGCCCTCTACGTCATCAGAAGATAACTACAACGCGTAGGATCTTCATTATGTCAGCTACGCTGGGTGCATCTGGCAATGATACACCCCCTGCCGGCCAGCACATTCAAGCTACGCCCCGTCCTGACGATTCATAAAGCCTGGAAGAGCGTCGACTTCTTCACTCATCGGGCAGCGGTGGCGGCGGTAGGGACAACCGCAAAGTGACCAAGCGGCGCTTTTTTATTTCCCAGATTGCCCTCTACGTCATCATAAGATAACTACAACGCGTACGATGTTCATTCTGTCAGCTACGCTGGGTGCATCTGCCAAAGGTACACCTCCTGCCGGCCAGCACATTAAAGCTACGCCCCGTCCTAACCATTCATAAAGCCTGGAAGAGCGTCGACTTCTTCACTCATCGGGCAGCGGTGGCGGCGGTAGGGACAACCGCAAAGTGATCAAGCGGCGTTTTTTTACTTCCCAGATTGCCCTCTACGTCATCAGAAGATAACTACGACGCGTACGATCTTCATTATGTCAGCTACGCTGGGTGCATCTGGCAATGATACACCCCCTGCCGGCCAGCACATTGTCAATGAACACCTAACTCAGGCAAACAAGGTACTGCAATCAAGAAAAAGAAGGAAAACGGTTGGAAGTTCGTTTGGACTGCAGGCGGAAAAATACTTGCCCGTAAAGAAGAAAATGGGTCGGCTATTCAAATCGCTAGTCACGCGGACCTGGCCCTGATTACTGCATAAGAGTAACAAGCGAAACACCAGCAAACACACTAGCACACCACAGGTTAAGCATGTATAGCTACTATAGCACCCAGGAATTCAATAACCAGCACAGCAACAGAGATAGTACTTTTTCCGCAATGCATGTGAACATTCGAAGTATTAAAAAAAAGAGTGACGATATAAATACGTTTCTCGAACCGTTCAAAATAAATTATGACATCCTGGCCTTTTCCGAGACATGGATTACAACTCCTGATGATGCACCACTTTTCTCCGGCTACATTCCTCGGCATGTATATCGCGAACACAAGAGAGGCGGAGGAATCTCTGTATATTTTAAGGAAACACTCACGTATGAAATATTACAAGATTTCTCATTTATATCACCAGATATTGAATGCCTAGGAGCACGAGTTGGGAAGTTTGTGATCTTAGTTGTGTATCGTCCTCCAATGGGGCACAAAAGAAACTTCTTGCAATTTCTTGACACGTTTTTTTCCTTCGTTGGTGCAAAACAATATTCATGCGTTATTCTGGGAGATATAAACATATACCTTTCTTCCAATGACTTGCACGCCAGCGAACTAAAGACTCTTCTTTCTACATACAATTCCGAAAACAGCATACGCATGCCAACAAGAATAACCACACAGAGTGCAACACTGTTAGACGTATGCGTAACAAATTTAGAACCTCATGAATTCTATTCTGGAGTGCTCTCATCTGACTTGAGCGACCACTTGCCATTATTTTTTATTGCGGTATCCCAAAATAAAACCAGGAAAGACCCGGATGCGCTGCTTCATACGCGTCGAAAAATCACTGATGAAACTCTGTAGCGCTTTGCTCGTCTGATAGAAAGAGTTGACTGCAGGAAATCTATAAACAAAAAGACGCTAACAAAGCCTTCGATATATTCTTCACCTTGTTACGTTCCTCGTATGATGTGGCATTTCCAGAAGAAAAAGTCATTTCTCGTAGAAGCAAAAAATTCCGAAAACCATGGATGAATTCACTTCTTTACAGCCGCATAAAAACAAAGGACAAAATGTACCACGAATTTTTGCACAAAAGAGACCCAGGTTTATTTTTGAAAATTAAAAAGTATCGGAACGCACTAACATCCGATCTGAAGAAAGCTAAGGCAGAATACTTCCATAGTAAATTCGATAGCATAAGAGAAAATCCTAGAAAGGTGTGGGATGCAGTAAATACACTCACTGGAAGAACTAAAAAGTGTTTAAATATTACTGAAATCACCATTGATGGCAAGATTGTGCGCGGTGATGCTCTCGCCAATGCTATGAACATGCATTTTATTAAAGTAGGCTCGAATGCCTGTACAACAAAGAATTGCACTGATCAGTCAGTATCGAACATAGCACCGTTATGCGAGTCAATTTATATGCGCCCAACAACTCCTCATGAAGTAGAAATGTTAATAAACAAGCTTAAAAATAATGCTGCTGCTGGAACCGATGTCATCGGACCGATTGAGTTGAAGTATATATCCGCAGTGATATCCATTAGTTTGGCCTTTATTATAAATCTTACGTTGTCCACAGGAGTCTTTCCACAAAAGTTAAAGGTAGCAAGAGTCACCCCTATATATAAAGGCGCGGGCCCTGAAAACTTAGCAAATTACCGCCCTATATCCGTCCTGCCAACGCTTTCAAAAATTTTTGAAGGTGTCATTCATAACCGATTAGTGTCATTTTTTGATAAACATAACATTATTACAGAAAGTCAATATGGTTTTCGAAAAGGGAAATCAACGAAGCAGGCTTTGTTATACATTAAGGATAAAATAATTTCTAACATTGAGGATCGAAAATACACTGTAGGACTTTTTCTCGATATTAAAAAGGCGTTCGATTCTATACAATACAACATATTTTATACACAAATTATCTATGTACGGTGTACGTGGTGTTGCCCTGCAACTTCTATCTTCTTATCTTTATGATCGATATCAAATAGTACTCATTAATGGCTCAAGTTCATCCCAGTTAAAACTAACCCAGGGTGTCCCACAGGGAGCGATATTAGGACCGTTGCTCTTCCTCGCGTATATTAATGATATTGTGAAAATATCTGAATCACCAGAGATCATTATGTATGCAGATGACACTAATATTTTTTTCACATCGCATGAGATAACAGTACTTGAAACCAAAGTAAATAACTACCTAGTGCACTTGTCCAGCAAGCTGAAGGAAAATATGCTAGAACTGAATTCAAAAAAGACAACATTTATCGTATTTCGCACAGTTAACAAACCACTGCACAAAAGAATAACACTTAAGTTTGATGACCAATGTCTTTCCTTGGTTAAAGAACAAAAATTCCTTGGCGTATGGTTCCAGGAAGAATTGTCATGGACGCCACATGTGAATCATCTAACAAATGAACTAGCACGAACCGTAGGATGTTTATACAAAGTAGGGCACATAATTCCTCTATGGCTAAAACAATTGTTGTACAACTCCCTGTTCTATTCAAAACTAATATATGGGATGATGGTGTGGGGAACCACAACAAAGGGCAATTACAATAAGCTCATAATACTGCAGAAAAAGATATTACGTTGTTATGAAAATTATTATGGACGTTACCAGCTCCTACAAACTTCTCCTTTGTTCTTAAAATATAAAATGCTGAGGACTGACCAGCTATACTACTATAAACTACTTCAGTTCGTACAACTCCGGAAGCTGCACATTTGTGACAGGGAAGAAAACTCCACTTATCCTTTCCGACACAATAAAAGACGCATACCAAAAACTAGAACCAATTACGGTAAACAAACAGTTCCTTATCAAATGGCTTCGATTCTTAATAAACTTGAAGGTAACTTGAATTTCGCATCTAATATTAGCACATTCAAAAAGCACATTAAAGATGTCCTAATAATATCAGGTGTTTTGTACGGGGAATGACGAGTACATATGACATGCATACTCAGGATGTATCCTTCTTTTGTACTATGGTTTTTTACTTTATTTTTGTAATAAGTGTCCTTCAATGTATTGTCTACTGAACAAAATCTCTGCATAATATCCTTGCATTTTTTTTGTACTTATCATATTGTGTTAATGTTGTGGTTATAATAGCATAATTTACCCACATTTGTTTTAAATTATGTGACTCACCTTCTTGTTATGCTCAAATTTGTATTGCACTTCCGTCGACTGCAGAGGGACAGAGGCCTCGTCAGGCGCCACAGCCTTTAGCCTCTGCCCCTGCAGCAGATGCTGTAACTGCTCTGCTGAAATAAATCTTTCTTTCTTTAAAAGAAAAAGATACGCCGCCTCCTGACCATTCATAAATCCCGGAAGAGCGTCATCTTCTTTACTCATCGGGCAGCGGTGGCGGCGGTATGGACAACCGCAATGTGTTCAAGCGGCGTTTTTTAACTTCGCACATTGCCCCTACGTCATCACAAGACAACTACAACGCGTACGATCTTTATTTTGTCAGCTACGCTGGGTGCATCTGCAAAAGATACACCCCCTGCCGGCCAGCACATTCAAGATACGCCCCCTTCTGACCATTCATAAAGCCTGGAAGAGCATCGACTTCTTCACTCATCGGGCAGCGGTGGAGGCGGTAGGGACAACAGCAAAGTGACCAAGCGGCGGTTTTTTTTACTTCCCAGATTGCCCCCTTCCTCATCAGAAGATAACTACAACGCGTACGATCTTCATTCTGTCAGCTACGCTGGGTGCATCTGCCAAAGATACACCCGCTGCCGGCCAGCGTATTCAAGTTACGCCCCCTCCTGACCATTCCTAAAGCCTGGAAAGGCGTCATCTTCACTCATCGGACAGCGGTGGCGGCGGTAGGGACAACCGCAAAGTGATCAAGTGGCGTTTTTTTACTTCGCAGAATGCCCCTGCGTCATCAGAAGATAACTAAAACGCGTACAATCTTCATGCCGTCAGCTACGCTGGGTGCATCTGCCAAAAGATACACCCCCTGCCGGCCAGCGTATTCAAGTTACGCCCCCTCCTGACCATTCCTAATCCTGGAAAGGCGTCATCTTCACTCATCGGACAGCGGTGGCGGCGGTAGGGACAACCGCAAAGTGATCAAGCGGCGTTTTTTTACTTCGCAGATTGCCCCTGCGTCATCAGAAGATAACTACAACGCGTACGATCTTCTTGCCGTCAGCTACGCTGGGTGCATCTGCCAAGGATACACCTCCTGCCGGCCAGCACATTCAAGCTGCGCCCACTCAGGACCATTCATAAAGCCTGGAAGAGCTTCTTCTTCATTCATCGGGCAGCGGTGGCGGCGGTAGGGACAACCGCAAAGTGATCAAGCGGCGTTTTTTTTTACTTCGCAGATTGCCAATACGTCATCAGGAGATAACTACAACGCGTACGATCATCATTCTGTCAGCTACGCTGGGTGCATCTGCAAAGATACACCCCCTGCCGGCCAGCACATTCAAGATACGCCCCCTCCTGACCATTCATAAAGCCTGGAAGAGCGTCATCTTTTTTACTCATCGGGCAGCGGTGGCGGCGGTAGGGACAACCGCAGTGTGTTCAAGCGGCGTTTGTTAACTTCGCACATTGCCCCTACGTCATCACAAGATGACTACAACGCGTACGATCTTCATTCTGTAAGCTGCGCTGGGTGCATCTGGCAAAGACACACCTCTTGCCATCCAGCGTATTCAAGTTACGCCCCCTCCTGACCATTCCTAACCCTGGAAAGGCGTCATCTTCACTCATCGGACAGCGGTGGCGGCGGTAGGGACAACCGCAAAGTGATCAAGCGGCGTTTTTTTACTTCGCAGATTGCCCCTGCGTCATCAGAAGATAACTACAACGCGTACGATCTTCATTCTGTCAGCTAAGGTGGGTGCATCTGGCAAAGATACACCTCCTGCCGGCCAGCACATTCAAGATACGCCCCCTCCTGACCATTCCTAAAGCCTGGAAAGGCGTCATCTTCACTCATCGGGCAACGGTGGCGGCGGTAGGGACAAGCGCAAAGTGATCAAGCGGCGTTTTTTTTTACTTCGCAGATTGCCCCTGCGTCATCAGAAGATAACTACAACTCGTACGATCTTCATGCCGTCAGCTACGCTGGGTGCATCTGCCAAGGATACACTTCCTGCCGGCCTGCACATTCAAGCTGCGCCCACTCAGGACCATTCATAAAGCCTGGAAGAGCTTCTTCATTCATCGGGCAGCGGTGGCGGCGGTAGGGACAACCGCAAAGTGATCAAGCGGCGTTTTTTTTACTTCGCAGATTGCCCCTACGTCATCAGAAGATAACTACAACGCGTACGATCTTCATTCTGTCAGCTAAGGTGGGTGCATCTGGCAAAGATACACCTCCTGCCGGCCAGCACATTCAAGATACGCCCCCTCCTGACCATTCCTAAAGCCTGGAAAGGCGTCATCTTCACTCATCGGACAGCGGTGGCGGCGGTAGGGACAACCGCAATGTGTTCAAGCGGCGTTTTTTAACTTCGCACATTGCCGCTACGTCCTCACAAGATAACTACAACGCGTACGATCTTCGTTCTGTCAGCTACGCTAGGTGCATCTGCAAAAGATACACCTCCTGCCGGCCAGCACATTCAAGATACGCCCCCTTCTGACCATTCATAAAGCCTGGAAGAGCGTCGACTTCTTCACTCATCGGGCAGCGGTGAAGGCGGTAGGGACAACAGCAAAGTGACCAAGCGGCGGTTTTTTTTACTTCCCAGATTGCCCCCTACCTCATCAGAAGATAACTACAACGCGTACGATCTTCATTCTGTCAGCTACGCTGGATGCATCTGGCAAAGATACACCTCCTGCCGGCAAGCACATTCAAGCTGCACCCGCTCCGGGCCATTCATAAAGCCTGGAACAGCTTCTTCATTCATCGGGCAGCGGTGGCGGCGGTAGGGAACCGCAAAGTGATCAGGCGGCGTTTTTTTTACTTCCGAGATTGCCCAATTCCTCATCAGAAGATAACTACAACGCGTACGATCTTCATTCTTTCAGCTACGCTGGGTGCATCTGCCAAAAATACACTCCCTGCCGGCCAGCGTATTCAAGTTACGCCCCCTCCTGACCATTCCTAAAGCCTGGAAAGGCGTAATCTTCACTCATCGGACAGCGGTGTCGGCGGTAGGGACAACCGCAAAGTGATCAAGGTGCGTTTTGTTACTTCGCAGATTGCCCGTGCGTCATCAGAAGATAACTACAACGCGTACGATCTTCATGCCGTCAGCTACGCTGGGTGCATCTGCCAAAGATACACCCCCTGCCGGCCAGCGTATTCAAGTTACGCCCCCTCCTGACCATTCCTAAAGCCTGGAAAAGCGTCATCTTCACTCACCGGACAGTGGTGGCGGCGGTAGGGACAACCGCAAAGTGATCAAGCGGCGTTTTTTTACTACGCAGATTGCCCCTGCGTCATCAGAAGATAACTACAACGCGTACGATCTTCATGCCGTCAGCTACGCTGGGTGCATCTGCCAAGGATACACCTCCTGCCGGCCAGCACATTCAAGCTGCGCCCACTCAGGACCTTTCATAAAGCCTGGAAGAGCTTCTTCATTCATCGGGCAGCGGTGGCGGCGGTAGGGACAACCGCAAAGTGATCAAGCGGCGTTTTTTTTACTTCGCAGATTGCCCCTACGTCATCACAAGATAACTACAACGCGTACGATCTTCATTCTGTCAGCTACGCTGGGTGCATCTGGCAGACACACCTCCTGCCAGCCAGCACATTCAAGATGCGCCCGCTCCGGAGCATTCATAAAGTTTGGAAGAGCTTCTTCTTCATTCATCGGGCAGCGGTGGCGGCGGTAGGGACAACCGCAAAGTGATCAAGCGGCGCTTTTTTACTTCGCAGATTGCCCCTACGTCCTCAGAAGATAACTACAGCTCGTACGATCTTCATTATGTCAGCTACGGTGGGTGCATCTGCCAAAGATACACGTCCTGCCAGCCAGCACATTCAAGCTGCGCCCGCTCTGGACCATTCATAAAGCCTGGAAGAGCTTCTTCTTCATTCATCGGCCAGCGGTGCCGGCGGTAGGGACAACCGCAAAGTGATCAAGCGGCGTTTTTTTTACTTCGCAGATTGCCCCTACGTCATCAGAAGATACCTACAACGCGTACGATCTTCATTCTGTCAGCTAAGCTGGGTGCATCTGGCAGAGATACACCCCCTGCCGGCCAGCACATTCAAGACACGCCCCCTCCTGACCATTCATAAAGCCTGGAAGAGCGTCATCTTCTTCGCTCATCGGGCAGCGGTGGCGGCGGTAGGGACAACCGCAATGTGTTCAAGCGGCGTTTTTTAACTTCGCACACCGCCGCTACGTCATCACAAGATAACTACAACGCGTACGATCTTCATTCTGTCAGCTACGCTGGGTGCATCTGCCAAAGATACACGTCCTGCCAGCCAGCATATTCAAGCTGCGCCCACTCCTGACCATTCAAAAAGCATGGAAGAGCGTCATCTTCTTCGCTCATCGGGCAGCGGTGGCGGCGGTAGGGACAAGCGCAAAGTGATCAAGCGGCGTTTTTTTTTACTTCGCATATATCCCCCTACATCATCAGAAAATAACTACAAGGCGTACGATCTTCAGACCGTCAGCTATGCTCGGCGCATCTGCCAAAGATACACCCCCTGCCGGCGAGCACATTCAAGCCAAGCCCCCTCCTGACCATTCATAAAGGCTGGATGAGCGTCATCTTCACTCATTGGGGAGCGGAGGCGGCGGTAGGGACAACCGCAAAGTGATCAAGCGGCGTTTTTTTTACTTCGAAGATTGCCCCTACGTCATCAGGAGATAACTACAACGCGTACGATCTTCATTCTGTCAGCTACGCTGGGTGCATCTGGCAAAGATACACCCCCTGCCGGCCAGCACATTCAAGATACGCCCTCTCCTGACCATTCATAAAGCCTGGAAGAGCGTCACCTTCTTTACTCATCGGGCAGCGGTGGCGGCGGTAGGGACAACCGCAATGTGTTCAAGCGGCGTTTTTCTACTTCGCACATTGCCCCTACGTCATCACAAGATAACTACAACGCGTACGATCTTCATTCTGTCAGCTATGCTGGGTGCATCTGGCAAAGACACCTCCTGCCAGCCAGCATATTCAAGCTGCGCCCGCTCCGGACCATTCATAAAGCTTGGAAGAGCTTCTACATTCATCGACCGGCGGTGCCGGCGGTAGGGACAACCGCAAAGTGATCAAGCGGCGTTTTTACTTACTTCGCAGATTGCCCCTACGTCATCAGAAGATAACTACAACGCGTACGATCTTCATTCTGTCAGCTAAGCTGGGTGCATCAGGCAAAGGTACACCTCCTGCCGGCCAGCACATTCAAGCTGCGCCCACTCCTGACCATTCATAAAGCCTGGATGAGCGTCATCTTCACTCATTGGGGAGCGGTGGCGGCGGTAGGGACAAGCGCAAAGTGATCAAGCGGCGTTTTTTTTACTTCGCAGATTGCCCCTACGTCATCAGGAGGTAACTACAACGCGTACGATCTTCATTCTGTCAGCTACGCTGGGTGCATCTGGCAAAGATACACCCCCTGCCGGCCAGCACATTCAAGATACGCCCCCTCCTGTCCATTCATAAAGGCTGGAAGAGCATCATCTTCTTCACTCATCGGGCAGCGGTGGCGGCTGTAGGGAAAACCGCAATGTGATCTAGCGGCGTTTTTCTTTACTTCGCAGATTGCCCCTACGTCATCAGAAGATAACTACAACGCGTACGATCTTCCTTCTGTCAGCTACGCTGGGTGCATCTGGCAAATATACACCCCCTGCCGGCCAGCACTTTCAAGATACGCCCCCTTCTGACCATTCATAAAGCCTGGAAGAGCGTCATCTTCTTCACTCATCGGGCAGTGGTGGCGGCGGTAGGGACAACCGCGATGTGTTCAAGCAGCCTTTTTTTAACTTCGCTGATTGCCCCTACGTCATCAGAAGATAACTACAACGCTTACAATCTTCATTCTGTCAGCTACGCTGGGTGCATCTGCCAAAGATACACCCCCTACCAGACAGCACACTCAAGCTACGCCCCGTCCTCACCATTGATAAAGCCTGGAAGAGCGTCGACTTCTTCACTCATCGGGCAGCGGTGGCGGCGGTAGGGACAAACGCAAAGTGATCAAGCGGCGCTTTTTTTATTTCCCAGATTGCCCTCTACGTCATCAGAAGATAACTACAACGCGTACGATCTTCATTATGTCAGCTACGCTGGGTGCATCTGGCAATGATACACCCCCTGCCGGCCAGGACATTCAAGCTACGCCCCGTCCTGACCATTCATAAAGCCTGCAAGAGCGGCGACTTCTTCACTCATCGGGCAGCGGTGGCGGCGGTAGGGACAACCGCAAAGTGATCAAGCGGCGCTTTTTTTACTTCCCAGATTGCCCTCTACGTCATCAGAAGATAACTACAACGCGTACGATCTTCATTATGCCAGCTACGCTGGGTGCATCAGGCAAGGATACACCCCCTGCCGGCCAGCACATTCAAGATACGCCCCCTCCAGGCCATTCATAAAGCCTGGAAGAGTGTCATCTTCACTCATCGGACAGCGGTGGCGGAGGTAGAGACAACCGCAAAGTGATCAAGCGGCGTTTTGTTTACTTCGCATATTGCCCACTTCATCATCATAAGATAACTACAACGCGTACGATATTCATTCTGTCAGCTACGCTGGGTGCATCTGCCAAAGGTACACCTCCTGCCGGCCAGAACCTTAAAGCTACGCCCCGTCCTAACCATTCATAAAGCCTGGAAGAGCGTCGACGTCTTCACTCATCGGGCAGCGGTGGCGGCGGTAGGGACAACCGCAAAGTGATCAAGCGGCGCTTTTTTTACTTCCCAGATTGCCCTCTACGTCATCAGAAGATAACTACAACGCGTACGATCTTCATTATGTCAGCTACGCTGGGTGCATCTGCCAAGGATACACCTCCTGCCGGCCAGCACATTCAAGCTGCGCCCACTCAGGACCATTCATAAAGCCTGGAAGAGCTTCTTCTTCATTCATCGGGCAGCGGTGGCGGCGGTAGGGACAACCGCAAAGTGATCAAGCGGCGTTTTTTTTTACTTCGCAGATTGCCCCTACGTCATCAGAAGATAACTACAACGCGTACGATCTTCATTCTGTCAGCTACGCTGGGTGCATCTGGCAAAGATACACCCCCTGCCGGCCAGCACATTCAAGATCCGCCCCCTCCTGACCATTCATAAAGCCTGGAAGAGCGTCATCTTCTTTACTCATCGGGAAGCGGTGGCGGCGGTAGGGACAACCGCAATGTGTTGAAGCGGCGTTTTTTAACTTCGCACATTGCCCCTACGTCATCACAAGATATCTACAACGCGTACGATCTTCATTCTGTCAGCTACGCTGGGTGCATCTGGCAAAGACACACCTCCTGCCAGCCAGCACATTCAAGCTGCGCCCGCTACGGACCATTCATAAAGCTTGGAAGTGCTTCTTCATTCATCGGGCAGCGGTGGCGGCGGTAGGAACAACCGCGAAATGATCAAGCGGCGTTTTTTTTTACTTCGCAGATTGCCCCTACGTCATCAGAAGATAACTACAACGCGTACGATCTTCATTCTCTTAGCTAAGCTGGGTGCATCAGGCAAAGATACACCTCCTGCCGGCCAGCACATTCTAGCTGCGCCCGCTCCTGACCATTCAAAAAGCATGGAAGCGCGTCATCTTCGCTCATCGGGCAGCGGTGGCGGCGGTAGGGACAAGCGCAAAATGATCAAGCGGCGTTTTTTTTACTTCGCATATATCCCCCTACGTCATCAGAAGATAACTACAAGGCGTACGATCTTCAGACCCTCAGCTATGCTCGGCGCATCTGCCAAAGAACACCCCCTGCCGGCCAGCACATTCAAGCTATGCCGCCTCCTGACCATTCATAAAGCCTGGATGAGCGTCATCTTCACTCATTGGGGAGCGGTGGCGGCGGTAGGGACAACCGCAAAGTAATCAAGCGGCGTTTTTTTTTACTTCGCAGACTGCCCCTACGTCATCAGGAGATAACTACAACGCGTACGATCTTCATTCTGTCAGCTAAGGTGGGTGCATCTGGCAAATATACACCTTCTGCCGGCCAGCACATTCAAGATACGCCCCCTCCTGACCATTCCTAAAGCCTGGAAAGGCGTCATCTTCACTCATCGGACAGCGGTGGCGGCGGTAGGGACAACCGCAATGTGTTCAAGCGGCGTTTTTTAACTTCGCACATTGCCGCTACGTCATCACAAGATAACTACAACGCGTACGATCTTCATTCTGTCAGCTACGCTGGGTGCATCTGCCAAAGATACACGTCCTGCCAGCCAGCACATTCAAGCTGCGCCCACTCCTGACCATTCAAAAAGCATGGAAGAGCGTCATCTTCTTCGCTCATCGGGCAGCGGTGGCGGCGGTAGGGACAAGCGCAAAGTGATCAAGCGGCGTTTTTTTTTTACTTCGCATATATCCCCCTACATCATCAGAAGATAACTACAAGGCGTACGATCTTCAGACCGTCAGCTATGCTCGGCGCATCTGCCAAAGATACACCCCCTGCCGGCGAGCACATTCAAGCCAAGCCCCCTCCTGACCATTCATAAAGGCTGGATGAGCGTCATCTTCACTCATTGGGAAGCGGAGGCGGCGGTAGGGACAACCGCAAAGTGATCAAGCGGCGTTTTTTTTACTTCGAAGATTACCCCTACGTCATCAGGAGATAACTACAACGCGTACGATCTTCATTCTGTCAGCTACGCTGGGTGCATCTGGCAAAGATACACCCCCTGCCGGCCAGCACATTCAAGATACGCCCTCTCCTGACCATTCATAAAGCCTGGAAGAGCGTCATCTTCTTTACTCATCGGGCAGCGGTGGCGGCGGTAGGGACAACCGCAATGTGTTCAAGCGGCGCTTTTTTACTTCGCACATTGCCCCTACGTCATCACAAGATAACTATAACGCGTACGATCTTCATTCTGTCAGCTATGCTGGGTGCATCTGGCAAAGACACACCTCCTGCCAGCCAGCACATTCAAGCTGCGCCCGCTCCGGACCATTCATAAAGCTTGGAAGAGCTTCTACATTCATCGACCGGCGGTGCCGGCGGTAGGGACAACCCCAAAGTGATCAAGCGGCGTTTTTACTTACTTCGCAGATTGCCCCTACGTCATCAGAAGATAACTACAACGCGTACGATCTTCATTCTGTCAGCTAAGCTGGGTGCATCAGGCAAAGATACACCTCCTGCCGGCCAGCACATTCAAGCTGCGCCCACTCCTGACCATTCATAAAGGCTGGAAGAGCATCATTTTCCCTCATCGGGCAGCGGTGGCGGCTGTAGGGAAAACCGCAATGTGATCTAGCGGCGTTTTTTTTACTTCGCAGATTGCCCCTACGTCATCAGAAGATAACTACAACGCGTACGATCTTCCTTCTGTCAGCTACGCTGGGTGCATCTGGCAAATATACACCCCCTGCCGGCCAGCACTTTCAAGATACGCCCCCTTCTGACCATTCATAAAGCCTGGAAGAGCGTCATCTTCTTCACTCATCGGGCAGTGGTGGCGGCGGTAGGGAAAACCGCAATGTGTTCAAGCAGCCTTTTTTTAACTTCGCTGGTTGCCCCTACGTCATCAGAAGATAACTAAAACGCTTACAATCTTCATTCTGTCAGCTACGCTGGGTGCATCTGCCAAAGATACACCCCCTACCAGACAGCACACTCAAGCTACGCCCCGTCCTGACCATTCATAAAGCCTGGAAGAGCGTCGACTTCTTCACTCATCGGGCAGCGGTGGCGGCGGTAGGGACAACCGCAAAGTGATCAAGCGGCGCTTTTTTTATTTCCCAGATTGCCCTCTACGTCATCAGAAGATAACTACAACGCGTACGATCTTCATTATGTCAGCTACGCTGGGTGCATCTGGCAATGATACACCCCCTGCCGGCCAGGACATTCAAGCTACGCCCCGTCCTGACCATTCATAAAGCCTGCAAGAGCGTCGACTTCTTCACTCATCGGGCAGCGGTGGCGGCGGTAGGGACAACCGCAAAGTGATCAAGCGGCGCTTTTTTAACTTCCCAGATTGCCCTCTACGTCATCAGAAGATAACTACAACGCGTACGATCTTTATTATGCCAGCTACGCTGGGTGCATCAGGCAATGATACACCCCCTGCCGGCCAGCACATTCAAGATACGCCCCCTCCAGGCCATTCATAAAGCCTGGAAGAGTGTCATCTTCACTCATCGGACAGCGGTGGCGGAGGTAGAGACAACGGCAAAGTGATCAAGCGGCGTTTTGTTTACTTCGCATATTGCCCACTTCATCATCATAAGATAACTACAACGCGTACGATATTCATTCTGTCAGCTACGCTGTGTGCATCTGCCAAAGGTACACCTCCTGCCGGCCAGAACCTTAAAGCTACGCCCCATCCTAACCATTCATAAAGCCTGGAAGAGCGTCGACTTCTTCACTCATCGGGCAGCGGTGGCGGCGGTAGGGACAACCGCAAAGTGATCAAGCGGCGTTTTTTTTACTTCCCAGATTGCCCTCTACGTCATCAGAAGATAACTACAACGCGTACGATCTTCATTATGTCAGCTACGCTGGGTGCATCTGGCAATGATACACCCCCTGCCGGCCAGCACATTCAAGATACGCCCCCTCCTGACAATTCATAAATCCCGAAGAGCGTCATCTTCTTTACTCATCGGGCAGCGGTGGCGGCAGTAGGGACAACCGGAATGTGTTCAAGCGGCGTTTTTTTACTTCGCACATTGCCCCTACGTCATCACAAGATAACTACAACGCGCACGATCTTTATTTTGTCAGCTACGCTAGGTGCATCTGCAAAAGATACACCCCCTGCCGGCCAGCACATTCAAGATACGCCCCCTTCTGACCATTCATAAAGCCTGGAAGAGCGTCGACTTCTTCACTCATCGGGCAGCGGTGAAGGCGGTAGGGACAACAGCAAAGTGACCAAGCGGCGGTTTTTTTTACTTCCCAGATTGCCCCCTACCTCATCAGAAGATAACTACAACACGTACGATCTTCATTCTGTCAGCTACGCTGGGTGCATCTGGCAAAGATACACCTCCTGCCGGCCAGCACATTCAAGCTGCACCCGCTCCGGGCCATTCATAAAGCCTGGAACAGCTTCTTCATTCATCGGGCAACGGTGGCGGCGGTAGGGAACCGCAAAGTGATCAAGCGGCGTTTTTTTTACTTCCGAGATTGCCCCCTTCCTCATCAGAAGATAACTACAACGCGTACGATCTTCATTCTTTCAGCTACGCTGGGTGCTTCTGCCAAAAATACACTCCCTGCCGGCCAGCGTATTCAAGTTACGCCCCCTCCTGACCATTCCTAAAGCCTGGAAAGGCGTAATCTTCACTCATCGGACAGCGGTGTCGGCGGTAGGGACAACCGCAAAGTGATCAAGCGGCGTTTTGTTACTTCGCAGATTGCCCGTGCGTCATCAGAAGATAACTACAACGCGTACGATCTTCATGCCGTCAGCTACGCTGGGTGCATGTGCCAAAGATACACCCCCTGCCGGCCAGCGTATTCAAGTTACGCCCCCTCCTGACCATTCCTAAAGCCTGGAAAAGCGTCATCTTCACTCATCGGACAGTGGTGGCGGCGGTAGGGACAACCGCAAAGTGATAAGCGGCGTTTTTTTACTACGCAGATTGCCCCTGCGTCATCAGAAGATAACTACAACGCGTACGATCTTCATGCCGTCAGCTACGCTGGGTGCATCTGCCAAGGATACACCTCCTGCCGGCCAGCACATTCAAGCTGCGCCCACTCAGGACCTTTCATAAAGCCTGGAAGAGCTTCTTCATTCATCGGGCAGCGGTGGCGGCGGTAGGGACAACCGCAAAGTGATCAAGCGGCGTTTTTTTTACTTCGCAGATTGCCCCTACGTCATCAGGAGATAACTACAACGCGTACGATCTTCATTCTGTCAGCTACGCTGGGTGCATCTGGCAAAGACACACCTCCTGCCAGCCAGCACATTCAAGATGCGCCCGCTCCGGACCATTCATAAAGCTTGGAAGAGCTTCTTCTTCATTCATCGGGCAGCGGTGGCGGCGGTAGGGACAACCGCAAAGTGATCAAGCGGCGCTTTTTACTTCGCAGATTGCCCCTACGTCATCAGAAGATAACTACAACCCGTACGATCTTCATTCTGTCAGCAACGCTGGGTGCGTCTGCCAAATATACACGTCCTGCCAGCCAGCACATTCAAGCTGCGCCCGCTCTGGACCATTCATAAAGCCTGGAAGAGCTTCTTCATTCATCGGCCAGCGGTGCCGGCGGTAGGGACAACCGCAAAGTGATCAAGCGGCGTTTTTTTTTACTTCGCAGATTGCCCCTACGTCATCAGAAGATAACTACAACGCGTACGGTCTTCATTCTGTCAGCTAAGCTGGGTGCATCAGGCAAAGGTACACCTCCTGCCGGCCAGCACATTCAAGCTGCGCCCACTCCTGGCCATTCAAAAAGCATGGAAGAGCTTCATCTTCGCTCATCGGGCAGCGGTGCCGGCGGTAGGGACAAGCGCAAAGGGATCAAGCGGCGTTTCTTTTACTTCGCATATATCCCCCTACGTCATCAGAAGATAACTACAAGGCGTACGATCTTCAGACCGTCAGCTATGCTCGGCGCATCTGCCAAAGATACATCCCCTGCCGGCCAGCACAATCAAGCTATGCCCCGTCCTGACCATTCATAAAGCCTGGATGAGCGTCATCTTCACTCATTGGGGAGCGGTGGCGGCGGTAGAGACAACCGCAAAGTGATCAAGCGGCGTTTTTTTTACTTCGCAGATTGCCCCTACGTCATCAGAAGATAACTACAACGCATACGATCTTCATTCTGTCAGCTACGCTGGGTGCATCTGGCAAAGATACACCCCCTGCCGGCCAGCACGCTCAAGATACGCCCCCTGCTGACCATTCATAAAGCCTGGAAGAGCGTCATCTTCTTCACTCATCGGGCAGCGGTGGCGGCGGTAGCGACAACCGCAGGTGTTCAAGCAGCGTTTTTTTTTACTTCGCTGATTGCCCCCTACGTCATCAGAAGATAACTACAACGCTTACAATCTGCATTCTGTCAGCTACGCTGGGTGCATCTGCCAAAGATACACCCCCTACCAGACAGCACATTCAAGCTACGCCCCGTCCTGACCATTCATAAGCCTGGAAGAGCGTCGACTTCTTCACTCATCGGGCAGCTGTGGCGGCGGTAGGGACAACCGCAAAGTGATCAAGCGGCGCTTTTTTTACTTCCCAGATTGCCCTCTACGTCATCAGAAGATAACTACAACGCTTACAATCTGCATTCTGTCAGCTACGCTGGGTGCATCTGCCAAAGATACACCCCCTACCAGACAGCACATTCAAGCTACGCCCCGTCCTGACCATTCATAAGCCTGGAAGAGCGTCGACTTCTTCACTCATCGGGCAGCGGTGGAGGCGGTAGGGACAACAGCAATGTGACCAAGCGGCGGTTTTTTTTACTTTCCAGATTGCCCCCTACCTCATCAGAAGATAACTACAACGCGTACGATCTTCATTCTGTCAGCTACGCTGGGTGCATCTGGCAAAGATACACCTCCTGCCGGCCAGCACATTCAAGCTGCACCCGCTCCGGACCATTCATAAAGCCTGGAAGAGCTTCTTCATTCATCGGGCAGCGGTGGCGGCGGTAGGGAACCGCAAAGGGATCAAGCGGCGTTTTTTTACTTCCCAGATTGCCCCCTTCCTCATCAGAAGATAACTACAACGCGTACGATCTTCATGCCGTCAGCTACGCTGGGTGCATCTGCCAAAGATACACACCCTGCCGGCCAGCGTATTCAAGTTACGCGCCCTCCTGACCATTCCTAAAGCCTGGAAAGGCGTCATCTTCACTCATCGGACAGTGGTGGCGGCGGTAGGGACAACCGCAAAGTGATCAAGCGGCGTTTTTTTTACTTCGCAGATTGACCCTGCGTCATCAGAAGATAACTACAACGCGTACGATCTTCACGCCGTCAGCTACGCTGGGTGCATCTGCCAAGGATACACCTCCTGCCGGCCAGCACATTCCAGCTGCGCCCACTCAGGACCATTCATAAAGCCTGGAAGAGCTTCTTCTTCATTCATCTGGCAGCGGTGGCGGCGGTAGGGACAACCGCAAACTGATCAAGCGGCATTTTTTTTTACTTCGCAGATTGCCCCTACGTCATCAGGAGATAACTACAACGCGTACGATCTTCATTCTGTCAGCTACGCTGGGTGCATCTGGCAAAGATACACCCCCTGCCGGCCAGCACATTCAAGATACGCCCCCTCCTGGCCATTCATAAAGCCTGGAAGAGCGTCATCTTCTTTACTCATCGGTCAGCGGTGGCGGCGGTAGGGACAACCGCAATGTGTTCAAGCGGCGTTTTTTAACTTCGCACATTGTCCCTACGTCATCACAAGATAACTACAACGCGTACGATCTTCATTCTGTCAGCTACGCTGGGTACATCTGGCAAAGATACACCCCCTGCCGGCCAGCACATTCAAGATACGCCCCCTCCTGACCATTCATAAAGCCTGGAAGAGCGTCGTTTTTTTACTCATCGGGCAGCGGTGGCAGCGGTAGGGACAACCGCAATGTATTCAAGCGGCGTTTTTTAACTTCGCACATTGCCCCTACGTCATCACAAGATAACTACAACGCGTACGATCTTCATTCTGTCAGCTACGCTGGGTGCATCTGGCAAAGACACACCTCCTGCCAGCCAGCACATTCAAGCTGCGCCCGCTCTGGACCATTCATAAAGCCTGGAAGAGCTTCTTCATTCATCGGCCAGCGGTGCCGGCAGTAGGGACAACTGCAAAGTGATCAAGCGGCGTTTTTTTTTTACTTCGCAGATTGCCCCTACGTCATCAGAAGATAACTACAACGCGTACGATCTTCATTCTGTCAGCTAAGCTGGGTGCATCAGGCAAAGATACACCTCCTGCCGGCCACCACATTCAAGCTGCGCCCACTCCTGACCATTCAAAAAGCATGGAAGAGCGCCATCTTCTTCGCTCATCGGGCAGCGGTGGCGGCGGTAGGGACAAGCGCAAAGTGATCTAGCGGCGTTTTTTTTTACTTCGCAGATTGCCCCTACGTCATCAGAAGATAACTACAACGCTTACAATCTTCATTCTGTCAGCTACGCTGGGTGCATCTGCCAAAGATACACCCCCTACCAGACAGCACATTCAAGCTACGCCCCGTCCTGACCATTCATAAAGCCTGGAAGAGCGTCGACTTCTTCACTCATCGGGCAGCGGTGGCGGCGGTACGGACAACCGCAAAGTGATCAAGCGGCATTTTTTTTACTGCCCAGATTGCCCTCTACGTCATCAGAATATAACTACGACGCGTACGATCTTCATTATGTCAGCTACACTGTGTGCATCTGGCAATGATACACCCCCTGCCGGCCAGCACATTCAAGATACGCCCCCTCCTGACCATTCATAAATCCCGGAAGAGCGTCATCTTCTTTACTCATCGGGCAGCGGTGGCGGCGGTAGGGACAACAGCAAAGTGACCAAGCAGCGGTTTTTTTTACTTCCCAGATTGCCCCCTTTCTCATCAGAAGATAACTACAACGCGTACGATCTTCATTCTGTCAGCTACGCTGGGTGCATCTGCCAAAGATACACCCCCTGCCGGCCAGCGTATTCAAGTTACAACCCCTCCTGACCATTCCTAAAGCCTGGAAAGGCGTCATCTTCACTCATCGGACAGCGGTGGCGGCGGTAGGGACAACCGCAAAGTGATCAAGCGGCGTTTTTTTTACTTCGCAGATTGCCCCTGCGTCATCAGAAGATAACTACAACGCGTACGATCTTCATGCCGTCAGCTACGCTGGGTGCATCTGCCAAGGATACACCTCCTTCCGGCCAGCACATTCAAGCTGCGCCCACTCAGGACCATTCATAAAGCCTGGAAGAGCTTCTTCATTCATCGGGCAGCGGTGGCGGCGGTAGGGACAACCGCAAAGTGATCAAGCGGCGTTTTTTTTACTTCGCAGATTGCCCCTACGTCATCAGAAGATAACTACAACGCGTACGATCTTCATTCTGTCAGCTACGCTGGGTGCATCTGGCAAAGATACACCCCCTACCAGACAGCACATTCAAGCTACGCCCCGTCCTGACCATTCATAAAGCCTGGAAGAGCGTCGACTTCTTCACTCATCGGGCAGCGGTGGCGGCGCTGGGACAACCGCAAAGTGATCAAGCGGCGTTTTTTTTACTTCGCAGATTGCCCCTACGTCTTCAGAAGATAACTACAACGCGTACGATCTTCATTCTATCAGCTACGCTGGGTGTATCTGGCAAAGATACACCCCTGCCGGCCATCACATTCAAGATACGCCCCCTCCTGACCATTCCTAAAGCCTGGAAGAGCGTCATCTTCTTTACTCATCGGGCAGCGGTGGCGGCGGTAGGGACAACCGCAATGTGTTCAAGCGGCGTTTTTTAACTTCGCACATTGCCCCTACGTCATCACAAGATAACTACAACGCGTACGAGCTTCATTCTGTCAGCTAAGCTGGGTGCATCAGGCAAAGATACACCTCCTGCCGGCCAGCACATTCAAGCTGCGCCCGCTCCTGACCATTCAAAAAGCATGGAAGAGCGTCATCTTCGCTCATCTGGCAGCGGTGGCGGCGGTAGGGACAAGCGCAAAGTGATCAAGCGGCGTTTTTTTTACTTCGCATATATCCCCCTACGTCATCAGAAGATAACTAGAAGGCGTACGATCTTCAGACCGTCAGCTATGCTCGGCGCATCTGCCAAAGATACAACCCCTGCCGGCAAGCACATTCAAGCTATGCCGCCCCCTGACCATTCATAAAGCCTGGATGAGCGTCATCTTCACTCATTGGGGAGCGGTGGCGGCGGTAGGGACAACCGCAAAGTGATCAAGCGGCGTTTTTTTTACTTCGCAGATTGCCCCTACGTCATCAGGAGATAACTACAACGCCTACGATCTTCATTCTGTCAGCTACGCTGGGTGCATCTGGCAAAGATACAATCCCTGCCAGCCAGCACATTCAAGATACGCCCCCTCCTGACCATTCATAAAGCCTGGAAGAGCGTCATCTTCTTAACTCATCGGGCAGCGGTGGCGGCGGTAGGGACAAGCGCTAAGTGATCAAGCGGCGTTTTTTTTTACTTCGCATATATCCCCCTACGTCATCAGAAGATAACTACAAGGCGTACGATCCTAAGACCGTCAGCTACGCTGGGTGCATCTGCCAAAGATACACCCCCTACCAGACAGCACATTCAAGCTACGCCCCGTCCTGACCATTCATGAAGCCTGGAAGAGCGTCGACTTCTTCTCTCATCGGGCAGCGGTGGCGGCGGTAGGGACAACCGCAAAGTGATCAAGCGGCGTTTTTTTACTTCGCAGATTGCCCCTACGTCATCAGGAGATAACTACAACGCGTACGATCTTCATTCTGTCAGCTACGCTGGGTGCATCTGGCAAAGATACACCCCCTGCCGGCCAGCACATTCATGATACGCCCCCTCCTGACCATTCATAAAGCCTAGAAGAGCGTCATCTTCTTCACTCATCGCGCAGCGGCGGCGGCTTAGGGACAACCGCAAAGTGATCTAGCGGCGTTTTTTTACTTCGCAGATTGCCCCTACGTCATCAGGAGATGACTACAACGCGTGCGATCTTCATTCTGTCAGCTACGCTGGGTGCATCTGGCAAAGATACACCCCCTGCCGGCCAGCACATTCAAGATACGCCCCCTCCTGACCATTCATAAAGCCTGGAAGAGCGTCATCTTCTTCACTCATCGGGCAGCGGTGGCGGCGGTAGGGACAAGCGCAAAGTGATCAAGCGGCGTTTTTTTTACTTCGCAGATTGCCCCTACGTCATCAGGAGATAACTACAACGCGTACGATCTTCATTCTGTCAGCTACGCAGGGTGCATCTGGCAAAGACACACCCCCTGCAGGCCAGCACATTCAAGATACGCCCCCTCCTGACCATTCCTAAAGCCTGGAAAGGCGTCATCTTCACTCATCGGACAGCGGTGGCGGTGGTAGAGACAACCGCAAAGTGATCAAGCGGCGATTTTTTTACTTCGCAGACTGCCCCTGCGTCATCAGAAGATAACTACAACTCGTACGATCTTCATGCCGTCAGCTACGCTGGGTGCATCAGGCAATGATACACCCCCTGCCGGCCAGCACATTCAAGATACGCCCCCTCCTGACCATTCATAAAGCCTGGAAGAGCGTCATCTTCTTTACTCATCGGGCAGCGGTGGCGGCGGTAGGGACAACCGCAATGTGTTCAAGCGGCGTTTTTTTTACTTCGCACATTGCCCCTACGTCATCACAAGATAACTACAACGCGTACGATCTTCATTCTGTCAGCTATGCTGGGTGCATCTGGCAAAGACACACCTCCTGCCAGCCAGCACATTCAAGCTGCGCCCGCTCCGGACCATTCATAAAGCTTGGAAGAGCTTCTACATTCATCGACCGGCGGTGCCGGCGGTAGGGACAACCGCAAAGTGATCAAGCGGCGTTTTTACTTACTTCGCAGATTGCCCCTACGTCATCAGAAGATAACTACAACGCGTACGATCTTCATTCTGTCAGCTAAGCTGGGTGCATCAGGCAAAGATACACCTCCTGCCGGCCAGCACATTCAAGCTGCGCCCACTCCTGACCATTCATAAAGCCTGGATGAGCGTCATCTTCACTCATTGGGGAGCGGTGGCGGCGGTAGGGACAAGCGCAAAGTGATCAAGCGGCGTTTTTTTTACTTCGCAGATTGCCCCTACGTCATCAGGAGATAACTACAACGCGTACGATCTTCATTCTGTCAGCTACGCTGGGTGCATCTGGCAAATATACACCCCTGCCGGCCAGCACTTTCAAGATACGCCCCCTTCTGACCATTCATAAAGCCTGGAAGAGCGTCATCTTCTTCACTCATCGGGCAGTGGTGGCGGCGGTAGGGACAACCGCAATGTGTTCAAGCAGCCTTTTTTTAACTTCGCTGGTTGCCCCTACGTCATCAGAAGATAACTAAAACGCTTACAATCTTCATTCTGTCAGCTACGCTGGGTGCATCTGCCAAAGATACACCCCCTACCAGACAGCACACTCAAGCTACGCCCCGTCCTGACCATTCATAAAGCCTGGAAGAGCGTCGACTTCTTCACTCATCGGGCAGCGGTGGCGGCGGTAGGGACAACCGCAAAGTGATCAAGCGGCGCTTTTTTTATTTCCCAGATTGCCCTCTACGTCATCAGAAGATAACTACAACGCGTACGATCTTCATTATGTCAGCTACGCTGGGTGCATCTGGCAATGATACACCCCCTGCCGGCCAGGACATTCAAGCTACGCCCCGTCCTGACCATTCATAAAGCCTGCAAGAGCGTCGACTTCTTCACTCATCGGGCAGCGGTGGCGGCGGTAGGGACAACCGCAAAGTGATCAAGCGGCGCTTTTTTTACTTCCCAGATTGCCCTCTACGTCATCAGAAGATAACTACAACGCGTACGATCTTCATTATGCCAGCTACGCTGGGTGCATCAGGCAATGATACACCCCCTGCCGGCCAGCACATTCAAGATACGCCCCCTCCAGGCCATTCATAAAGCCTGGAAGAGTGTCATCTTCACTCATCGGACAGCGGTGGCGGAGGTAGAGACAACGGCAAAGTGATCAAGCGGCGTTTTGTTTACTTCGCATATTGCCCACTTCATCATCATAAGATAACTACAACGCGTACGATATTCATTCTGTCAGCTACGCTGTGTGCATCTGCCAAAGGTACACCTCCTGCCGGCCAGAACCTTAAAGCTACGCCCCATCCTAACCATTCATAAAGCCTGGAAGAGCGTCGACTTCACTCATCGGGCAGCGGTGGCGGGGGTAGGGACAACCGCAAAGTGATCAAGCGGCGTTTTTTTTACTTCCCAGATTGCCCTCTACGTCATCAGAAGATAACTACAACGCGTACGATCTTCATTATGTCAGCTACGCTGGGTGCATCTGGCAGTGATACACCCCCTGCCGGCCAGCACATTCAAGATACGCCCCCTCCTGACCATTCATAAATCCCGAAGAGCGTCATCTTCTTTACTCATCGGGCAGCGGTGGCGGCAATAGGGACAACCGGAATGTGTTCAAGCGGCGTTTTTTTACTTCGCACATTGCCCCTACGTCATCACAAGATAACTACAACGCGCACGATCTTTATTTTGTCAGCTACGCTAGGTGCATCTGCAAAAGATACACCCCCTGCCGGCCAGCACATTCAAGATACGCCCCCTTCTGACCATTCATAAAGCCTGGAAGAGCGTCGACTTCTTCACTCATCGGGCAGCGGTGAAGGCGGTAGGGACAACAGCAAAGTGACCAAGCGGCGGTTTTTTTTACTTCCCAGATTGCCCCCTACCTCATCAGAAGATAACTACAACGCGTACGATCTTCATTCTGTCAGCTACGCTGGGTGCATCTGGCAAAGATACACCTCCTGCCGGCCAGCACATTCAAGCTGCACCCGCTCCGGGCCATTCATAAAGCCTGGAACAGCTTCTTCATTCATCGGGCAGCGGTGGCGGCGGTAGGGAACCGCAAAGTGATCAAGCGGCGTTTTTTTTACTTCCGAGATTGCCCCCTTCCTCATCAGAAGGTAACTACAACGCGTACGATCTTCATTCTTTCAGCTACGCTGGGTGCTTCTGCCAAAAATACACTCCCTGCCGGCCAGCGTATTCAAGTTACGCCCCCTCCTGACCATTCCTAAAGCCTGGAAAGGCGTAATCTTCACTCATCGGACAGCGGTGTCGGCGGTAGGGACAACCGCAAAGCGATCAAGCGGCGTTTTGTTACTTCGCAGATTGCCCGTGCGTCATCAGAAGATAACTACAACGCGTACGATCTTCATGCCGTCAGCTACGCTGGGTGCATGTGCCAAAGATACACCCCCTGCCGGCCAGCGTATTCAAGTTACGCCCCCTCCTGACCATTCCTAAAGCCTGGAAAAGCGTCATCTTCACTCATCGGACAGTGGTGGCGGCGGTAGGGACAACCGCAAAGTGATAAGCGGCGTTTTTTTACTACGCAGATTGCCCCTGCGTCATCAGAAGATAACTACAACGCGTACGATCTTCATGCCGTCAGCTACGCTGGGTGCATCTGCCAAGGATGCACCTCCTGCCGGCCAGCACATTCAAGCTGCGCCCACTCAGGACCTTTCATAAAGCCTGGAAGAGCTTCTTCATTCATCGGGCAGCGGTGGCGGCGGTAGGGACAACCGCAAAGTGATCAAGCGGCGTTTTTTTTACTTCGCAGATTGCCCCTACGTCATCAGGAGATAACTACAACGCGTACGATCTTCATTCTGTCAGCTACGCAGGGTGCATCTGGCAAAGACACACCTCCTGCCAGCCAGCACATTCAAGATGCGCCCGCTCCGGACCATTCATAAAGCCTGGAAGAGCTTCTTCATTCATCGGCCAGCGGTGCCGGCGGTAGGGACAACCGCAAAGTGATCAAGCGGCGTTTTTTTTTACTTCGCAGATTGCCCCTACGTCATCAGAAGATAACTACAACGCGTACGGTCTTCATTCTGTCAGCTAAGCTGGGTGCATCAGGCAAAGGTACACCTCCTGCCGGCCAGCACATTCAAGCTGCGCCCACTCCTGGCCATTCAAAAAGCATGGAAGAGCTTCATCTTCTTCGCTCATCGGGCAGCAGTGCCGGCGGTAGGGACAAGCGCAAAGGGATCAAGCGGCGTTTCTTTTACTTCGCATATATCCCCCTACGTCATCAGAAGATAACTACAAGGCGTACGATCTTCAGACCGTCAGCTATGCTCGGCGCATCTGCCAAAGATACACCCCCTGCCGGCCAGCACAATCAAGCTATGCCCCGTCCTGACCATTCATAAAGCCTGGATGAGCGTCATCTTCACTCATTGGGGAGCGGTGGCGGCGGTAGAGACAACCGCAAAGTGATCAAGCGGCGTTTTTTTTACTTCGCAGATTGCCCCTACGTCATCAGAAGATAACTACAACGCATACGATCTTCATTCTGTCAGCTACGCTGGGTGCATCTGGCAAAGATACACCCCCTGCCGGCCAGCACGCTCAAGATACGCCCCCTGCTGACCATTCATAAAGCCTGGAAGAGCGTCATCTTCTTCACTCATCGGGCAGCGGTGGCGGCGGTAGCGACAACCGCAGGTGTTCAAGCAGCGTTTTTTTTTACTTCGCTGATTGCCCCCTACGTCATCAGAAGATAACTACAACGCTTACAATCTGCATTCTGTGAGCTACGCTGGGTGCATCTGCCAAAGATACACCCCCTACCAGACAGCACATTCAAGCTACGCCCCGTCCTGACCATTCATAAGCCTGGAAGAGCGTCGACTTCTTCACTCATCGGGCAGCTGTGGCGGCGGTAGGGACAACCGCAAAGTGATCAAGCGGCGCTTTTTTTACTTCCCAGATTGCCCTCTACGTCATCATAAGATAACTACAACGCGTACGATCTTCATTATGTCAGCTACGCTGGGTGCATCAGGCAATGATACACCCCCTGCCGGCCAGCACATTCAAGATACGCCCCCTCCTGGCCATTCATAAAGCCTGGAAGAGTGTCATCTTCACTGATCGGACAGCGGTGGCGGAGGTAGAGACAACCGCAAAGAGATCAAGCGGCGGTTTTTTTTACTTCCCAGATTGCCCCCTACCTCATCAGAAGATAACTACAACGCGTACGATCTTCATTCTGTCAGCTACGCTGGGTGCATCTGGCAAAGATACACCTCCTGCCGGCCAGCACATTCAAGCTGCACCCGCTCCGGACCATTCATAAAGCCTGGAAGAGCTTCTTCATTCATCGGGCAGCGGTGGCGGCGGTAGGGAACCGCAAAGGGATCAAGCGGCGTTTTTTTACTTCCCAGATTGCCCCCTTCCTCATCAGAAGATAACTACAACGCGTACGATCTTCATGCCGTCAGCTACGCTGGGTGCATCTGCCAAAGATACACACCCTGCCGGCCAGCGTATTCAAGTTACGCGCCCTCCTGACCATTCCTAAAGCCTGGAAAGGCGTCATCTTCACTCATCGGACAGTGGTGGCGGCGGTAGGGACAACCGCAAAGTGATCAAGCGGCGTTTTTTTTACTTCGCAGATTGACCCTGCGTCATCAGAAGATAACTACAACGCGTACGATCTTCACGCCGTCAGCTACGCTGGGTGCATCTGCCAAGGATACACCTCCTGCCGGCCAGCACATTCCAGCTGCGCCCACTCAGGACCATTCATAAAGCCTGGAAGAGCTTCTTCTTCATTCATCGGGCAGCGGTGGCGGCGGTAGGGACAACCGCAAACTGATCAAGCGGCGTTTTTTTTTACTTCGCAGATTGCCCCTACGTCATCAGGAGATAACTACAACGCGTACGATCTTCATTCTGTCAGCTACGCTGGGTGCATCTGGCAAAGATACACCCCCTGCCGGCCAGCACATTCAAGATACGCCCCCTCCTGGCCATTCATAAAGCCTGGAAGAGCGTCATCTTCTCTACTCATCGGTCAGCGGTGGCGGCGGTAGGGACAACCGCAATGTGTTCAAGCGGCGTTTTTTAACTTCGCACATTGTCCCTACGTCATCACAAGATAACTACAACGCGTACGATCTTCATTCTGTCAGCTACGCTGGGTACATCTGGCAAAGATACACCCCCTGCCGGCCAGCACATTCAAGATACGCCCCCTCCTGACCATTCATAAAGCCTGGAAGAGCGTCGTTTTTTTACTCATCGGGCAGCGGTGGCAGCGGTAGGGACAACCGCAATGTGTTCAAGCGGCGTTTTTTAACTTCGCACATTGCCCCTACGTCATCACAAGATAACTACAACGCGTACGATCTTCATTCTGTCAGCTACGCTGGGTGCATCTGGCAAAGACACACCTCCTGCCAGCCAGCACATTCAAGCTGCGCCCGCTCTGGACCATTCATAAAGCATGGAAGAGCGCCATCTTCTTCGCTCATCGGGCAGCGGTGGCGGCGGTAGGGACAAGCGCAAAGTGATCTAGCGGCGTTTTTTTTACTTCGCAGATTGCCCCTACGTCATCAGAAGATAACTACAACGCTTACAATCTTCATTCTGTCAGCTACGCTGGGTGCATCTGCCAAAGATACACCCCCTACCAGACAGCACATTCAAGCTACGCCCCGTCCTGACCATTCATAAAGCCTGGAAGAGCGTCGACTTCTTCACTCATCGGGCAGCGGTGGCGGCGGTACGGACAACCGCAAAGTGATCAAGCGGCGTTTTTTTTTACTGCCCAGATTGCCCTCTATGTCATCAGAATATAACTACGACGCGTACGATCTTCATTATGTCAGCTACACTGTGTGCATCTGGCAATGATACACCCCCTGCCGGCCAGCACATTCAAGATACACCCCCTCCTGACCATTCATAAATCCCGGAAGAGCGTCATCTTCTTTACTCATCGGGCAGCGGTGGCGGCGGTAGGGACAACAGCAAAGTGACCAAGCAGCGGTTTTTTTTACTTCCCAGATTGCCCCCTTTCTCATCAGAAGATAACTACAACGCGTACAATCTTCATTCTGTCAGCTACGCTGGGTGCATCTGCCAAAGATACACCCCCTGCCGGCCAGCGTATTCAAGTTACAACCCCTCCTGACCATTCCTAAAGCCTGGAAAGGCGTCATCTTCACTCATCGGACAGCGGTGGCGGCGGTAGGGACAACCGCAAAGTGATCAAGCGGCGTTTTTTTTTACTTCGCAGATTGCCCCTGCGTCATCAGAAGATAACTACAACGCGTACGATCTTCATGCCGTCAGCTACGCTGGGTGCATCTGCCAAGGATACACCTCCTTCCGGCCAGCACATTCAAGCTGCGCCCACTCAGGACCATTCATAAAGCCTGGAAGAGCTTCTTCTTCATTCATCGGGCAGCGGTGGCGGCGGTAGGGACAACCGCAAAGTGATCAAGCGGCGTTTTTTTACTTCGCAGATTGACCCTACGTCATCAGAAGATAACTACAACGCGTACGATCTTCATTCTGTCAGCTACGCTGGGTGCATCTGGCAAAGATACACCCCCTACCAGACAGCACATTCAAGCTACGCCCCGTCCTGACCATTCATAAAGCCTGGAAGAGCGTCGACTTCTTCACTCATCGGGCAGCGGTGGCGGCGCTGGGACAACCGCAAAGTGATCAAGCGGCGTTTTTTTTACTTCGCAGATTGCCCCTACGTCTTCAGAAGATAACTACAACGCGTACGATCTTCATTCTATCAGCTACGCTGGGTGTATCTGGCAAAGATACACCCCCTACCAGACAGCACATTCAAGCTACGCCCCGTCCTGACCATTCATAAAGCCTGGAAGAGCGTCGACTTCTTCACTCATCGGGCAGCGGTGGCGGCGGTACGGACAACCGCAAAGTGATCAAGCGGCGTTTTTTTTTACTGCCCAGATTGCCCTCTACGTCATCAGAATATAACTACGACGCGTACGATCTTCATTATGTCAGCTACACTGTGTGCATCTGGCAATGATACACTCCCTGCCGGCCAGCACATTCAAGATACGCCCCCTCCTGACCATTCATAAATCCCGGAAGAGCGTCATCTTCTTTACTCATCGGGCAGCGGTGGCGGCGGTAGGGACAACAGCAAAGTGACCAAGCAGCGGTTTTTTTTACTTCCCAGATTGCCCCCTTTCTCATCAGAAGATAACTACAACGCGTACGATCTTCATTCTGTCAGCTACGCTGGGTGCATCTGCCAAAGATACACCCCCTGCCGGCCAGCGTATTCAAGTTACAACCCCTCCTGACCATTCCTAAAGCCTGGAAAGGCGTCATCTTCACTCATCGGACAGCGGTGGCGGCGGTAGGGACAACCGCAAAGTGATCAAGCGGCGTTTTTTTTTACTTCGCAGATTGCCCCTGCGTCATCAGAAGATAACTACAACGCGTACGATCTTCATGCCGTCAGCTACGCTGGGTGCATCTGCCAAGGATACACCTCCTTCCGGCCAGCACATTCAAGCTGCGCCCACTCAGGACCATTCATAAAGCCTGGAAGAGCTTCTTCATTCATCGGGCAGCGGTGGCGGCGGTAGGGACAACCGCAAAGTGATCAAGCGGCGTTTTTTTTACTTCGCAGATTGCCCCTACGTCATCAGAAGATAACTACAACGCGTACGATCTTCATTCTGTCAGCTACGCTGGGTGCATCTGGCAAAGATACACCCCCTACCAGACAGCACATTCAAGCTACGCCCCGTCCTGACCATTCATAAAGCCTGGAAGAGCGTCGACTTCTTCACTCATCGGGCAGCGGTGGCGGCGCTGGGACAACCGCAAAGTGATCAAGCGGCGTTTTTTTTACTTCGCAGATTGCCCCTACGTCTTCAGAAGATAACTACAACGCGTACGATCTTCATTCTATCAGCTACGCTGGGTGTATCTGGCAAAGATACACCCCTGCCGGCCATCACATTCAAGATACGCCCCCTCCTGACCATTCCTAAAGCCTGGAAGAGCGTCATCTTCTTTACTCATCGGGCAGCGGTGGCGGCGGTAGGGACAACCGCAATGTGTTCAAGTGCGTTTTTTAACTTCGCACATTGCCCCTACGTCATCACAAGATAACTACAACGCGTACGATCTTCATTCTGTCAGCTAAGCTGGGTGCATCAGGCAAAGATACACCTCCTGCCGGCCAGCACATTCAAGCTGCGCCCGCTCCTGACCATTCAAAAAGCATGGAAGAGCGTCATCTTCGCTCATCTGGCAGCGGTGGCGGCGGTAGGGACAAGCGCAAAGTGATCAAGCGGCGTTTTTTTTACTTCGCATATATCCCCCTACGTCATCAGAAGATAACTAGAAGGCGTACGATCTTCAGACCGTCAGCTATGCTCGGCGCATCTGCCAAAGATACAACCCCTGCCGGCAAGCACATTCAAGCTATGCCGCCCCCTGACCATTCATAAAGCCTGGATGAGCGTCATCTTCACTCATTGGGGAGCGGTGGCGGCGGTAGGGACAACCGCAAAGTGATCAAGCGGCGTTTTTTTTACTTCGCAGATTGCCCCTACGTCATCAGGAGATAACTACAACGGCTACGATCTTCATTCTGTCAGCTACGCTGGGTGCATCTGGCAAAGATACAATCCCTGCCAGCCAGCACATTCAAGATACGCCCCCTCCTGACCATTCATAAAGCCTGGAAGAGCGTCATCTTCTTAACTCATCGGGCAGCGGTGGCGGCGGTAGGGACAAGCGCTAAGTGATCAAGCGGCGTTTTTTTTTACTTCGCATATATCCCCCTACGTCATCAGAAGATAACTACAAGGCGTACGATCCTAAGACCGTCAGCTACGCTGGGTGCATCTGCCAAAGATACACCCCCTACCAGACAGCACATTCAAGCTACGCCCCGTCCTGACCATTCATGAAGCCTGGAAGAGCGTCGACTTCTTCTCTCATCGGGCAGCGGTGGCGGCGGTAGGGACAACCGCAAAGTGATCAAGCGGCGTTTTTTTACTTCGCAGATTGCCCCTACGTCATCAGGAGATAACTACAACGCGTACGATCTTCATTCTGTCAGCTACGCTGGGTGCATCTGGCAAAGATACACCCCCTGCCGGCCAGCACATTCATGATACGCCCCCTCCTGACCATTCATAAAGCCTAGAAGAGCGTCATCTTCTTCACTCATCGCGCAGCGGCGGCGGCTTAGGGACAACCGCAAAGTGATCTAGCGGCGTTTTTTTACTTCGCAGATTGCCCCTACGTCATCAGGAGATGACTACAACGCGTACGATCTTCATTCTGTCAGCTACGCTGGGTGCATCTGGCAAAGATACACCCCCTGCCGGCCAGCACATTCAAGATACGCCCCCTCCTGACCATTCATAAAGCCTGGAAGAGCGTCATCTTCTTCACTCATCGGGCAGCGGTGGCGGCGGTAGAGACAACCGCAATGTGTTCAAGCAGCCTTTGTTTTTACTTCGCTGAATGCCCCCTACGTCATCAGAAGATAACTACAACGCTTACAATCTTCATTCTGTCAGCTACGCTGGGTGCATCTGGCAAAGATACACCCCCTGCAGGCCAGCACATTCAAGATACGCCCCCTCCTGACCATTCCTAAAGCCTGGAAAGGCGTCATCTTCACTCATCGGACAGCGGTGGCGGTGGTAGAGACAACCGCAAAGTGATCAAGCGGCGATTTTTTTACTTCGCAGACTGCCCCTGCGTCATCAGAAGATAACTACAACTCGTACGATCTTCATGCCGTCAGCTACGCTGGGTGCATCTGCCAAGGATACACCTCCTGCCGGCCAGCACATTCAAGCTGCGCCCACTCAGGACCATTCATAAAGCCTGGAAGAGCTTCTTCTTCATTCATCGGGCAGCGGTGGCGGCGGTAGGGATAACCGCAAAGTGATCAAGCGGCGTTTTTTTAGTTCACAGATTGCCCCTACGGTATCATGAGATAACTACAACGCGTACGATCTTCATTCTGTCAGCTACGCTGGGTGCATCTGGCAAAGATACACCCCCTGCCAGCCAGCACATTCAAGATATGCCCCCTCCTGACCATTCATAAAGCCTGGAAGAGCGTCATCATCTTTACTCATCGGGCAGTGGTGGCGGCGGTAGGGACAACCGCAATATGTTCAAGCGGCGTTTTTTAACTTCGCACATTGCCCCTACGTCATCACAAGATAACTACAACGCGTACGATCTTCATTCTGTCAGCTACGCTAGGTGCATCTGGCAAAGACACACCTCATGCCAGCCAGCACATTCAAGCTGCGCCCGCTCCGGACCATTCATAAAGCTTGGAAGAGCTTCATTCATCGGGCAGCGGTGGCGGCGGTAGGGACAACCGCAAAGTGATCAAGCGGCTTTTTTTTTAATTCGCAGATTGCCCCTACGTCATCAGAAGATAACTACAACGCGTACGATCTTCATTCTGTCAGCTAAGCTGGGTGCATAAGGCAAAGATACACCTCCTGCCGGCCTGCACATTCAAGCTGCGCCCACTCCTGACCATACAAAAAGCATGGAAGAGCGTCATCTTCTTCGCTCATCGGGCAGCGGTGGCGGCTGTAGGGACAACCGTAAAGTGATCTAGCGGCATTTTTTTACTTCGCAGATTGCCCCTACGTCATCAGAAGATAACTACAACGCTTACAATCTTCATTCTGTCAGCTACGCTGGGTGCATCTGGCAAAGATACACCCCCTGCCGGCCAGCACATTCAAGATATGCCCCCTCCTGACCATTCCTAAAGCCTGGAAAGGCGTCATCTTCACTCATCGGACAGCGGTGGCGGTGGTAGGGACAACCGCAAAGTGATCAAGTGGCGATTTTTTTACTTCGCAGACTGCCCCTGCGTCATCAGAAGATAACTACAACTCGTACGATCTTCATGCCGTCAGCTACGCTGGGTGCATCTGCCAAGGATACACCTCCTGCCGGCCAGCACATTCAAGCTGCGCCCAATCAGGACCATTCATAAAGCCTGGAAGAGCTTCTTCTTCATTCATCGGGCAGCGGTGGCGGCGGTAGGGATAACCGCAAAGTGATCAAGCGGCGTTTTTTTACTTCACAGATTGCCCCTACGGTATCAGGAGATAACTACAACGCGTACGATCTTCATTCTGTCAGCTACCCTGGGTGCATCTGGCAAAGATACACCCCCTGCCAGCCAGCACATTCAAGATATGCCCCCTCCTGACCATTCATAAAGCCTGGAAGAGCGTCATCATCTTTACTCATCGGGCAGCGGTGGCGGCGGTAGGGACAACAGCAATATGTTCAAGCGGCGTTTTTTAACTTCGCACATTGCCCCTACGTCTTCAGAAGATAACTACAACGCGTACGATCTGCATTCTGTCAGCTACGCTGGGTGCATCTGCCAAAGATACACGTCCTGCCAGCCAGCACATTCAAGCTGCGCCCGCTCTGGACCATTCATAAAGCCTGGAAGAGCTTCTTCATTCATCGGCCAGCGGTGCCGGCGGTAGGGACAACCGCAAAGTGATCAAGCGGCGTTTTTTTTTACTTCGCAGATTGCTCCTACGTCATCAGAAGATAACTACAACGCGTACGATCTTCATTCTGTCAGCTAAGCTGGGTGCATCAGGCAAAGATACACCTCCTGCCGGCCAGCACATTCAAGCTGCGCCCGCTCCTGACCATTCAAAAAGCATGGAAGCGCGTCATCTTCGCTCAACGGGCAACGGTGGCGGCGGTAGGGACAAGCGCAAAGTGATCAAGCGGCGTTTTTTTTTTTACTTCGCAGATTGCCCCTGCGTCATCAGAAGATAACTACAACTCGTACGATCTTCATGCCGTCAGCTACGCTGGGTGCATCTGCCAAGGATACACTTCCTGCCGGCCTGCACATTCAAGCTGCGCCCACTCAGGACCATTCATAAAGCCTGGAAGAGCTTCTTCTTCATTCATCGGGCAGCGGTGGCGGCGGTAGGGACAACCGCAAAGTGATCAAGCGGCGTTTTTTTTACTTCGCAGATTGCCCCTACGTCATCAGAAGATAACTACAACGCGTACGATCTTCATTCTGCCAGCTAAGGTGGGTGCATCTGGCAAAGATACACCTCCTGCCGGCCAGCACATTCAAGATACGCCCCCTCCTGACCATTCCTAAAGCCTGGAAAGGCGTCATCTTCACTCATCGGACAGCGGTGGCGGCGGTAGGGACAACCGCAATGTGTTCAAGCGGCGTTTTTTAACTTCGCACATTGCCGCTACGTCATCACAAGATAACTACAACGCGTACGATCTTCTTTCTGTCAGCTACGCTGGGTGCATCTGCCAAAGATACACGTCCTGCCAGCCAGCACATTCAAGCTGCGCCCACTCCTGACCATTCAAAAAGCATGGAAGAGCGTCATCTTCTTCGCTCATCGGGCAGCGGTGGCGGCGGTAGGGACAAGCGCAAAGTGATCAAGCGGCGTTTTTTTTTACTTTGCATATATCCCCCTACGTCATCAGAAGATAACTACAAGGCGTACGATCTTCAGACCGTCAGCTATGCTCGGCGCATCTGCCAAAGATACACCCCCTGCCGGGGAGCACATTCAAGCCAAGCCCCCTCCTGACCATTCATAAAGGCTGGATGAGCGTCTTCACTCATTGGGGAGCGGAGGCGGCGGTAGGGACAACCGCAAAGTGATCAAGCGGCGTTTTTTTTACTTCGCAGATTGCCCCTACGTCATCAGGAGATAACTACAACGCGTACGATCTTCATTCTGTCAGCTACGCTGGGTGCATCTGGCAAAGATACACCCCCTGCCGGCCAGCACATTCAAGATACGCCCCCTCCTGACCATTCATAAAGCCTAGAAGAGCGTCATCTTCTTTACTCATCGGGCAGCGGTGGCGGCGGTATGGACAACCGCAATGTGTTCAAGCGGCGTTTTTTTACTTCGCACATTGCCCCTACGTCATCACAAGATAACTACAACGCGTACGATCTTCATTCTGTCAGCTATGCTGGGTGCATCTGGCAAAGACACACCTCCTGCCAGCCAGCACATTCAAGCTGCGCCCGCTCCGGACCATTCATAAAGCTTGGAAGAGCTTCTTCTACATTCATCGACAGGCGGTGCCGGCGGTAGGGACAACCGCAAAGTGATCAAGCGGCGTTTTTACTTACTTCGCAGATTGCCCCTACGTCATCAGAAGACTACAACGCGTACGATCTTCATTCTGTCAGCTACGCTGGGTGCATCTGGCAAAGATACACCCCCTGCCGGCCAGCACATTCAAGATACGCCCCCTCCTGTCCATTCATAAAGGCTGGAAGAGCATCATCTTCTTCACTCATCGGGCAGCGGTGGCGGCTGTAGGGAAAACCGCAATGTGATCTAGCGGCGTTTTTTTTTTACTTCGCAGATTGCCCCTACGTCATCAGAAGATAACTAGAACGCGTACGATCTTCCTTCTGTCAGCTACGCTGGGTGCATCTGGCAAATATACACCCCCTACCAGACAGCAAACTCAAGCTACGCCCCGTCCTGACCATTCATAAAGCCTGGAAGAGCGTCGACTTCTTCACTCATCGGGCAGCGGTGGCGGCGGTAGGGACAACCGCAAAGTGATCAAGCGGCGTTTTTTTACTTCGCAGATTGCCCCTACGTCATCAGGAGATAACTACAACGCGTACGATCTTCATTCTGTCAGCTACGCTGGGTGCATCTGGCAAAGATACACCCCCTGCCGGCCAGCACATTCATGATACGCCCCCTCCTGACCATTCATAAAGCCTAGAAGAGCGTCATCTTCTTCACTCATCGCGCAGCGGCGGCGGCTTAGGGACAACCGCAAAGTGATCTAGCGGCGTTTTTTTACTTCGCAGATTGCCCCTACGTCATCAGGAGATGACTACAACGCGTACGATCTTCATTCTGTCAGCTACGCTGGGTGCATCTGGCAAAGATACACCCCCTGCCGGCCAGCACATTCAAGATACGCCCCCTCCTGACCATTCATAAAGCCTGGAAGAGCGTCATCTTCTTCACTCATCGGGCAGCGGTGGCGGCGGTAGAGACAACCGCAATGTGTTCAAGCAGCCTTTGTTTTTACTTCGCTGAATGCCCCCTACGTCATCAGAAGATAACTACAACGCTTACAATCTTCATTCTGTCAGCTACGCTGGGTGCATCTGGCAAAGATACACCCCCTGCAGGCCAGCACATTCAAGATACGCCCCCTCCTGACCATTCCTAAAGCCTGGAAAGGCGTCATCTTCACTCATCGGACAGCGGTGGCGGTGGTAGAGACAACCGCAAAGTGATCAAGCGGCGATTTTTTTACTTCGCAGACTGCCCCTGCGTCATCAGAAGATAACTACAACTCGTACGATCTTCATGCCGTCAGCTACGCTGGGTGCATCTGCCAAGGATACACCTCCTGCCGGCCAGCACATTCAAGCTGCGCCCACTCAGGACCATTCATAAAGCCTGGAAGAGCTTCTTCTTCATTCATCGGGCAGCGGTGGCGGCGGTAGGGATAACCGCAAAGTGATCAAGCGGCGTTTTTTTAGTTCACAGATTGCCCCTACGGTATCATGAGATAACTACAACGCGTACGATCTTCATTCTGTCAGCTACGCTGGGTGCATCTGGCAAAGATACACCCCCTGCCAGCCAGCACATTCAAGATATGCCCCCTCCTGACCATTCATAAAGCCTGGAAGAGCGTCATCATCTTTACTCATCGGGCAGTGGTGGCGGCGGTAGGGACAACCGCAATATGTTCAAGCGGCGTTTTTTAACTTCGCACATTGCCCCTACGTCATCACAAGATAACTACAACGCGTACGATCTTCATTCTGTCAGCTACGCTAGGTGCATCTGGCAAAGACACACCTCATGCCAGCCAGCACATTCAAGCTGCGCCCGCTCCGGACCATTCATAAAGCTTGGAAGAGCTTCATTCATCGGGCAGCGGTGGCGGCGGTAGGGACAACCGCAAAGTGATCAAGCGGCTTTTTTTTTAATTCGCAGATTGCCCCTACGTCATCAGAAGATAACTACAACGCGTACGATCTTCATTCTGTCAGCTAAGCTGGGTGCATAAGGCAAAGATACACCTCCTGCCGGCCTGCACATTCAAGCTGCGCCCACTCCTGACCATACAAAAAGCATGGAAGAGCGTCATCTTCTTCGCTCATCGGGCAGCGGTGGCGGCTGTAGGGACAACCGTAAAGTGATCTAGCGGCATTTTTTTACTTCGCAGATTGCCCCTACGTCATCAGAAGATAACTACAACGCTTACAATCTTCATTCTGTCAGCTACGCTGGGTGCATCTGGCAAAGATACACCCCCTGCCGGCCAGCACATTCAAGATATGCCCCCTCCTGACCATTCCTAAAGCCTGGAAAGGCGTCATCTTCACTCATCGGACAGCGGTGGCGGTGGTAGGGACAACCGCAAAGTGATCAAGTGGCGATTTTTTTACTTCGCAGACTGCCCCTGCGTCATCAGAAGATAACTACAACTCGTACGATCTTCATGCCGTCAGCTACGCTGGGTGCATCTGCCAAGGATACACCTCCTGCCGGCCAGCACATTCAAGCTGCGCCCAATCAGGACCATTCATAAAGCCTGGAAGAGCTTCTTCTTCATTCATCGGGCAGCGGTGGCGGCGGTAGGGATAACCGCAAAGTGATCAAGCGGCGTTTTTTTACTTCACAGATTGCCCCTACGGTATCAGGAGATAACTACAACGCGTACGATCTTCATTCTGTCAGCTACCCTGGGTGCATCTGGCAAAGATACACCCCCTGCCAGCCAGCACATTCAAGATATGCCCCCTCCTGACCATTCATAAAGCCTGGAAGAGCGTCATCATCTTTACTCATCGGGCAGCGGTGGCGGCGGTAGGGACAACAGCAATATGTTCAAGCGGCGTTTTTTAACTTCGCACATTGCCCCTACGTCTTCAGAAGATAACTACAACGCGTACGATCTGCATTCTGTCAGCTACGCTGGGTGCATCTGCCAAAGATACACGTCCTGCCAGCCAGCACATTCAAGCTGCGCCCGCTCTGGACCATTCATAAAGCCTGGAAGAGCTTCTTCATTCATCGGCCAGCGGTGCCGGCGGTAGGGACAACCGCAAAGTGATCAAGCGGCGTTTTTTTTTACTTCGCAGATTGCTCCTACGTCATCAGAAGATAACTACAACGCGTACGATCTTCATTCTGTCAGCTAAGCTGGGTGCATCAGGCAAAGATACACCTCCTGCCGGCCAGCACATTCAAGCTGCGCCCGCTCCTGACCATTCAAAAAGCATGGAAGCGCGTCATCTTCGCTCAACGGGCAACGGTGGCGGCGGTAGGGACAAGCGCAAAGTGATCAAGCGGCGTTTTTTTTTTACTTCGCAGATTGCCCCTGCGTCATCAGAAGATAACTACAACTCGTACGATCTTCATGCCGTCAGCTACGCTGGGTGCATCTGCCAAGGATACACTTCCTGCCGGCCTGCACATTCAAGCTGCGCCCACTCAGGACCATTCATAAAGCCTGGAAGAGCTTCTTCTTCATTCATCGGGCAGCGGTGGCGGCGGTAGGGACAACCGCAAAGTGATCAAGCGGCGTTTTTTTTACTTCGCAGATTGCCCCTACGTCATCAGAAGATAACTACAACGCGTACGATCTTCATTCTGCCAGCTAAGGTGGGTGCATCTGGCAAAGATACACCTCCTGCCGGCCAGCACATTCAAGATACGCCCCCTCCTGACCATTCCTAAAGCCTGGAAAGGCGTCATCTTCACTCATCGGACAGCGGTGGCGGCGGTAGGGACAACCGCAATGTGTTCAAGCGGCGTTTTTTAACTTCGCACATTGCCGCTACGTCATCACAAGATAACTACAACGCGTACGATCTTCTTTCTGTCAGCTACGCTGGGTGCATCTGCCAAAGATACACGTCCTGCCAGCCAGCACATTCAAGCTGCGCCCACTCCTGACCATTCAAAAAGCATGGAAGAGCGTCATCTTCTTCGCTCATCGGGCAGCGGTGGCGGCGGTAGGGACAAGCGCAAAGTGATCAAGCGGCGTTTTTTTTTACTTTGCATATATCCCCCTACGTCATCAGAAGATAACTACAAGGCGTACGATCTTCAGACCGTCAGCTATGCTCGGCGCATCTGCCAAAGATACACCCCCTGCCGGGGAGCACATTCAAGCCAAGCCCCCTCCTGACCATTCATAAAGGCTGGATGAGCGTCTTCACTCATTGGGGAGCGGAGGCGGCGGTAGGGACAACCGCAAAGTGATCAAGCGGCGTTTTTTTTACTTCGCAGATTGCCCCTACGTCATCAGGAGATAACTACAACGCGTACGATCTTCATTCTGTCAGCTACGCTGGGTGCATCTGGCAAAGATACACCCCCTGCCGGCCAGCACATTCAAGATACGCCCCCTCCTGACCATTCATAAAGCCTAGAAGAGCGTCATCTTCTTTACTCATCGGGCAGCGGTGGCGGCGGTATGGACAACCGCAATGTGTTCAAGCGGCGTTTTTTTACTTCGCACATTGCCCCTACGTCATCACAAGATAACTACAACGCGTACGATCTTCATTCTGTCAGCTATGCTGGGTGCATCTGGCAAAGACACACCTCCTGCCAGCCAGCACATTCAAGCTGCGCCCGCTCCGGACCATTCATAAAGCTTGGAAGAGCTTCTTCTACATTCATCGACAGGCGGTGCCGGCGGTAGGGACAACCGCAAAGTGATCAAGCGGCGTTTTTACTTACTTCGCAGATTGCCCCTACGTCATCAGAAGACTACAACGCGTACGATCTTCATTCTGTCAGCTACGCTGGGTGCATCTGGCAAAGATACACCCCCTGCCGGCCAGCACATTCAAGATACGCCCCCTCCTGTCCATTCATAAAGGCTGGAAGAGCATCATCTTCTTCACTCATCGGGCAGCGGTGGCGGCTGTAGGGAAAACCGCAATGTGATCTAGCGGCGTTTTTTTTTACTTCGCAGATTGCCCCTACGTCATCAGAAGATAACTAGAACGCGTACGATCTTCCTTCTGTCAGCTACGCTGGGTGCATCTGGCAAATATACACCCCCTACCAGACAGCAAACTCAAGCTACGCCCCGTCCTGACCATTCATAAAGCCTGGAAGAGCGTCGACTTCTTCACTCATCGGGCAGCGGTGGCGGCGGTAGGGACAACCGCAAAGTGATCAAGCGGCGCTTTTTTTATTTCCCAGATTGCCTTCTACGTCATCAGAAGATAACTACAACGCGTACGATCTTCATTATGTCAGCTACGCTGGGTGCATCTGGCAATGATACACCCCCTGCAGGCCAGGACATTCAAGCTACGCCCCGTCCTGACCATTCATAAAGCCTGCAAGAGCGTCGACTTCACTCATCGGGCAGCGGTGGCGGCGGTAGGGACAACCGCAAAGTGATCAAGCGGCGTTTTTTTTTTACTTCCCAGATTGCCCTCTACGTCATCAGAAGATAACTACAACGCGTACGATCTTCATTATGTCAGCTACGCTGGGTGCATCTGGCAATGATACACCCCCTGCCGGCCACCACATTCAAGATACGCCCCCTCCTGACCATTCATAAATCCCGAAGAGCGTCATCTTCTTTACTCATCGGGCAGCGGTGGCGGCGGTAGGGACAACCGGAATGTGTTCAAGCGGCGTTTTTTTACTTCGCACATTGCCCCTACGTCATCACAAGATTACAACGCGTACGATCTTTATTTTGTCAGCTACGCTAGGTGCATCTGCAAAAGATACACCTCCTGCCGGCCAGCACATTCAAGATACGCCCCCTTCTGACCATTCATAAAGCCTGGAAGAGCGTCGACTTCTTCACTCATCGGGCAGCGGTGAAGGCGGTAGGGACAACAGCAAAGTGACCAAGCTGCATTTTTTTACTTCCCAGATTGCCCCCTACCTCATCAGAAGATAACTACAACGCGTACGATCTTCATTCTGTCAGCTACGCTGGATGCATCTGGCAAAGATACACCTCCTGCCGGCAAGCACATTCAAGCTGCACCCGCTCCGGGCCATTCATAAAGCCTGGAACAGCTTCTTCATTCATCGGGCAGCGGTGGCGGCGGTAGGGAACCGCAAAGTGATCAAGCGGCGTTTTTTTTACTTCCGAGATTGCCCCCTTCCTCATCAGAAGATAACTACAACGCGTACGATCTTCATTCTTTCAGCTACGCTGGGTGCATCTGCCAAAAATACACTCCCTGCCGGCCAGCGTATTCAAGTTACGCCCCCTCCTGACCATTCCTAAAGCCTGGAAAGGCGTAATCTTCACTCATCGGACAGCGGTGTCGGCGGTAGGGACAACCGCAAAGTGATCAAGGTGCGTTTTGTTACTTCGCAGATTGCCCGTGCGTCATAAGAAGATAACTACAACGCGTACGATCTTCATGCCGTCAACTACGCTGGGTGCATCTGCCAAAGATACACCCCCTGCCGGCCAGCGTATTCAAGTTACGCCCCCTCCTGACCATTCCTAAAGCCTGGAAAAGTCTCATCTTCACTCACCGGACAGTGGTGGCGGCGGTAGGGACAACCGCAAAGTGATCAAGCGGCGTTTTTTTACTACGCAGATTGCCCCTGCGTCATCAGAAGATAACTACAACGCGTACGATCTTCATGCCGTCAGCTACGCTGGGTGCATCTGCCAAGGATACACCTCCTGCCGGCCAGCACATTCAAGCTGCGCCCACTCAGGACCTTTCATAAAGCCTGGAAGAGCTTCTTCATTCATCGGGCAGCGGTGGCGGCGGTAGGGACAACCGCAAAGTGATCAAGCGGCGTTTTTTTTACTTCGCAGATTGCCCCTACGTCATCACAAGATAACTACAACGCGTACGATCTTCATTCTGTCAGCTACGCTGGGTGCATCTGGCAGACACACCTCCTGCCAGCCAGCACATTCAAGATGCGCCCGCTCCGGAGCATTCATAAAGTTTGGAAGAGCTTCTTCTTCATTCATCGGGCAGCGGTGGCGGCGGTAGGGACAACCGCAAAGTGATCAAGCGGCGCTTTTTTACTTCGCAGATTGCCCCTACGTCATCAGAAGATAACTACAGCTCGTACGATCTTCATTATGTCAGCTACGCTGGGTGCATCTGCCAAAGATACACGTCCTGCCAGCCAGCACATTCAAGCTGCGCCCGCTCTGGACCATTCATAAAGCCTGGAAGAGCTTCTTCTTCATTCATCGGCCAGCGGTGCCGGCGGTAGGGACAACCGCAAAGTGATCAAGCGGCGTTTTTTTTACTTCGCAGATTGCCCCTACGTCATCAGAAGATACCTACAACGCGTACGATCTTCATTCTGTCAGCTAAGCTGGGTGCATCAGGCAAAGATACACCTCCTGCCGGCCAGCACATTCAAGCTGCGCCCACTCCTGACCATTCAAAAAGCATGGAAGAGCGTTATCTTCTTCGCTCTTCGGGCAGCGGTGGCGGCGGTAGGGATAACCGCAAAGTGATCAAGCGGCGTTTTTTTACTTCGCAGATTGCCCCTACGTCATCAGGAGATAACTACAACGCCTACGATCTTCATTCTGTCAGCTACGCTGGGTGCATCTGGCAGAGATACACCCCCTGCCGGCCAGCACATTCAAGACACGCCCCCTCCTGACCATTCATAAAGCCTGGAAGAGCGTCATCTTCTTCGCTCATCGGGCAGCGGTGGCGGCGGTAGGGACAACCGCAATGTGTTCAAGCGGCGTTTTTTAACTTCGGACACCGCCGCTACGTCATCACAAGATAACTACAACGCGTACGATCTTCATTCTGTCAGCTACGCTGGGTGCATCTGCCAAAGATACACGTCCTGCCAGCCAGCACATTCAAGCTGCGCCCACTCCTGACCATTCAAAAAGCATGGAAGAGCGTCATCTTCTTCGCTCATCGGGCAGCGGTGGCGGCGGTAGGGACAAGCGCAAAGTGATCAAGCGGCGTTTTTTTTTTACTTCGCATATATCCCCCTACATCATCAGAAGATAACTACAAGGCGTACGATCTTCAGACCGTCAGCTATGCTCGGCGCATCTGCCAAAGATACACCCCCTGCCGGCGAGCACATTCAAGCCAAGCCCCCTCCTGACCATTCATAAAGGCTGGATGAGCGTCATCTTCACTCATTGGGGAGCGGAGGCGGCGGTAGGGACAACCGCAAAGTGATCAAGCGGCGTTTTTTTTACTTCGAAGATTGCCCCTACGTCATCAGGAGATAACTACAACGCGTACGATCTTCATTCTGTCAGCTACGCTGGGTGCATCTGGCAAAGATACACCCCCTGCCGGCCAGCACATTCAAGATACGCCCTCTCCTGACCATTCATAAAGCCTGGAAGAGCGTCACCTTCTTTACTCATCGGGCAGCGGTGGCGGCGGTAGGGACAACCGCAATGTGTTCAAGCGGCGTTTTTCTACTTCGCACATTGCCCCTACGTCATCACAAGATAACTACAACGCGTACGATCTTCATTCTGTCAGCTATGCTGGGTGCATCTGGCAAAGACACACCTCCTGCCAGCCAGCATATTCAAGCTGCGCCCGCTCCGGACCATTCATAAAGCTTGGAAGAGCTTCTACATTCATCGACCGGCGGTGCCGGCGGTAGGGACAACCGCAAAGTGATCAAGCGGCGTTTTTACTTACTTCGCAGATTGCCCCTACGTCATCAGAAGATAACTACAACGCGTACGATCTTCATTCTGTCAGCTAAGCTGGGTGCATCAGGCAAAGATACACCTCCTGCCGGCCAGCACATTCAAGCTGCGCCCACTCCTGACCATTCATAAAGCCTGGATGAGCGTCATCTTCACTCATTGGGGAGCGGTGGCGGCGGTAGGGACAAGCGCAAAGTGATCAAGCGGCGTTTTTTTTACTTCGCAGATTGCCCCTACGTCATCAGGAGATAACTACAACGCGTACGATCTTCATTCTGTCAGCTACGCTGGGTGCATCTGGCAAAGATACACCCCCTGCCGGCCAGCACATTCAAGATACGCCCCCTCCTGTCCATTCATAAAGGCTGGAAGAGCATCATCTTCTTCACTCATCGGGCAGCGGTGGCGGCTGTAGGGAAAACCGCAATGTGATCTAGCGGCGTTTTTTTTTACTTCGCAGATTGCCCCTACGTCATCAGAAGATAACTACAACGCGTACGATCTTCCTTCTGTCAGCTACGCTGGGTGCATCTGGCAAATATACACCCCCTGCCGGCCAGCACTTTCAAGATACGCCCCCTTCTGACCATTCATAAAGCCTGGAAGAGCGTCATCTTCTTCACTCATCGGGCAGCGGTGGCGGCGGTAGGGACCGCCGCGATGTGTTCAAGCAGCCTTTTTTTAACTTCGCTGATTGCCCCTACGTCATCAGAAGATAACTACAACGCTTACAATCTTCATTCTGTCAGCTACGCTGGGTGCATCTGCCAAAGATACACCCCCTACCAGACAGCACACTCAAGCTACGCCCCGTCCTGACCATTGATAAAGCCTGGAAGAGCGTCGACTTCTTCACTCATCGGGCAGCGGTGGCGGCGGTAGGGACAAACGCAAAGTGATCAAGCGGCGCTTTTTTTATTTCCCAGATTGCCCTCTACGTCATCAGAAGATAACTACAACGCGTACGATCTTCATTATGTCAGCTACGCTGGGTGCATCTGGCAATGATACACCCCCTGCCGGCCAGGACATTCAAGCTACGCCCCGTCCTGACCATTCATAAAGCCTGCAAGAGCGGCGACTTCTTCACTCATCGGGCAGCGGTGGCGGCGGTAGGGACAACCGCAAAGTGATCAAGCGGCGCTTTTTTTACTTCCCAGATTGCCCTCTACGTCATCAGAAGATAACTACAACGCGTACGATCTTCATTATGCCAGCTACGCTGGGTGCATCAGGCAATGATACACCCCCTGCCGGCCAGCACATTCAAGATACGCCCCCTCCAGGCCATTCAAAAAGCCTGGAAGAGTGTCATCTTCACTCATCGGACAGCGGTGGCGGAGGTAGAGACAACCGCAAAGTGATCAAGCGGCGTTTTGTTTACTTCGCATATTGCCCACTTCATCATCATAAGATAACTACAACGCGTACGATATTCATTCTGTCAGCTACGCTGGGTGCATCTGCCAAAGGTACACCTCCTGCCGGCCAGAACCTTAAAGCTACGCCCCGTCCTAACCATTCATAAAGCCTGGAAGAGCGTCGACGTCTTCACTCATCGGGCAGCGGTGGCGGCGGTAGGGACAACCGCAAAGTGATCAAGCGGCGTTTTTTTTACTTCCCAGATTGCCCTCTACGTCATCAGAAGATAACTACAACGCGTACGATCTTCATTATGTCAGCTACGCTGGGTGCATCTGGCAATGATACAACCCCTGCCGGCCAGCACATTCAAGATACGCCCCCTCCTGACCATTCATAAATCCCGAAGAGCGTCATCTTCTTTACTCATCGGGCAGCGGTGAAGGCGGTAGGGACAACAGCAAACTGACCAAGCGGCGGTTTTTTTTACTTCCCAGATTGCCCCCTACCTCATCAGAAGATAACTACAACGCGTACGATCTTCATTCTCTCAGCTACGCTGGGTGCATCTGGCAAAGATACACCTCCTGCCGGCCAGCACATTCAAGCTGCACCCGCTCCGGGCCATTCATAAAGCCTGGAACAGCTTCTTCATTCATCGGGCAGCGGTGGCGGCGGTAGGGAACCGCAAAGTGATCAAGCGGCGTTTTTTTTACTTCCGAGATTGCCCCCTTCCTCATCAGAAGATAACTACAACGCGTACGATCTTCATTCTTTCAGCTACGCTGGGTGCATCTGCCAAGGATACACCTCCTGCCGGCCAGCACATTCAAGCTGCGCCCACTCAGAACCATTCATAAAGCCTGGAAGAGCTTCTTCATTCATCGGGCTGCGGTGGCGGCGGTAGGGACAACCGCAAAGTGATCAAGCGGCGTTTTTTTTACTTCGCAGATTGCCCCTACGTCATCAGAAGATAACTACAACGCGTACGATCTTCATTATGTCAGCTACGCTGGGTGCATCTGGCAAAGATGCACCCCCTGCCGGCCAGCACATTCAAGATACGCCCCCTCCTGACCATTCATAAAGCCTGGAAGAGCGTCATCTTCATTACTCATCGGGAAGCGGTGGCGGCGGTAGGGACAACCGCAATGTGTTGAAGCGGCGTTTTTTAACTTCGCACATTGCCCCTACGTCATCACAAGATATCTACAACGCGTACGATCTTCATTCTGTCAGCTACGCTGGGTGCATCTGGCAAAGACACACCTCCTGCCAGCCAGCACATTCAAGCTGCGCCCGCTACGGACCATTCATAAAGCTTGGAAGTGCTTCTTCATTCATCGGGCAGCGGTGGCGGCGGTAGGAACAACCGCAAAATGATCAAGCGGCGTTTTTTTTTACTTCGCAGATTGCCCCTACGTCATCAGAAGATAACTACAACGCGTACGATCTTCATTCTCTTAGCTAAGCTGGGTGCATCAGGCAAAGATACACCTCCTGCCGGCCAGCACATTCAAGCTGCGCCCGCTCCTGACCATTCAAAAAGCATGGAAGCGCGTCATCTTCGCTCATCGGGCAGCGGTGGCGGCGGTAGGGACAAGCGCAAAATGATCAAGCGGCGTTTTTTTTACTTCGCATATATCCCCCTACGTCATCAGAAGATAACTACAAGGCGTACGATCTTCAGACCGTCAGCTATGCTCGGCGCATCTGCCAAAGAACACCCCCTGCCGGCCAGCACATTCAAGCTATGCCGCCTCCTGACCATTCATAAAGCCTGGATGAGCGTCATCTTCACTCATTGGGGAGCGGTGGCGGCGGTAGGGACAACCGCAAAGTAATCAAGCGGCGTTTTTTTTTACTTCGCAGACTGCCCCTACGTCATCAGGAGATAACTACAACGCGTACGATCTTCATTCTGTCAGCTAAGGTGGGTGCATCTGGCAAATATACACCTCCTGCCGGCCAGCACATTCAAGATACGCCTCTCCTGACCATTCCTAAAGCCTGGAAAGGCGTCATCTTCACTCATCGGACAGCGGTGGCGGCGGTAGGGACAACCGCAATGTGTTCAAGCGGCGTTTTTTAACTTCGCACATTGCCGCTACGTCATCACAAGATAACTACAACGCGTACGATCTTCATTCTGTCAGCTACGCTGGGTGCATCTGCCAAAGATACACGTCCTGCCAGCCAGCACATTCAAGCTGCGCCCACTCCTGACCATTCAAAAAGCATGGAAGAGCGTCATCTTCTTCGCTCATCGGGCAGCGGTGGCGGCGGTAGGGACAAGCGCAAAGTGATCAAGCGGCGTTTTTTTTTTACTTCGCATATATCCCCCTACATCATCAGAAGATAACTACAAGGCGTACGATCTTCAGACCGTCAGCTATGCTCGGCGCATCTGCCAAAGATACACCCCCTGCCGGCGAGCACATTCAAGCCAAGCCCCCTCCTGACCATTCATAAAGGCTGGATGAGCGTCATCTTCACTCATTGGGAAGCGGAGGCGGCGGTAGGGACAACCGCAAAGTGATCAAGCGGCGTTTTTTTTACTTCGAAGATTGCCCCTACGTCATCAGGAGATAACTACAACGCGTACGATCTTCATTCTGTCAGCTACGCTGGGTGCATCTGGCAAAGATACACCCCCTGCCGGCCAGCACATTCAAGATACGCCCTCTCCTGACCATTCATAAAGCCTGGAAGAGCGTCATCTTCTTTACTCATCGGGCAGCGGTGGCGGCGGTAGGGACAACCGCAATGTGTTCAAGCGGCGTTTTTTTACTTCGCACATTGCCCCTACGTCATCACAAGATAACTATAACGCGTACGATCTTCATTCTGTCAGCTATGCTGGGTGCATCTGGCAAAGACACACCTCCTGCCAGCCAGCACATTCAAGCTGCGCCCGCTCCGGACCATTCATAAAGCTTGGAAGAGCTTCTACATTCATCGACCGGCGGTGCAGGCGGTAGGGACAACCCCAAAGTGATCAAGCGGCGTTTTTACTTACTTCGCAGATTGCCCCTACGTCATCAGAAGATAACTACAACGCGTACGATCTTCATTCTGTCAGCTAAGCTGGGTGCATCAGGCAAAGATACACCTCCTGCCGGCCAGCACATTCAAGCTGCGCCCACTCCTGACCATTCATAAAGCCTGGATGAGCGTCATCTTCACTCATTGGGGAGCGGTGGCGGCGGTAGGGACAAGCGCAAAGTGATCAAGCGGCGTTTTTTTTACTTCGCAGATTGCCCCTACGTCATCAGGAGATAACTACAACGCGTACGATCTTCATTCTTTCAGCTACGCTGGGTGCATCTGCCAAAAATACACTCCCTGCCGGCCAGCGTATTCAAGTTACGCCCCCTCCTGACCATTCCTAAAGCCTGGAAAGGCGTAATCTTCACTCATCGGACAGCGGTGTCGGCGGTAGGGACAACCGCAAAGTGATCAAGGTGCGTTTTGTTACTTCGCAGATTGCCCGTGCGTCATCAGAAGATAACTACAACGCGTACGATCTTCATGCCGTCAGCTACGCTGGGTGCATCTGCCAAAGATACACCCCCTGCCGGCCAGCGTATTCAAGTTACGCCCCCTCCTGACCATTCCTAAAGCCTGGAAAAGCGTCATCTTCACTCACCGGACAGTGGTGGCGGCGGTAGGGACAACCGCAAAGTGATCAAGCGGCGTTTTTTTACTACGCAGATTGCCCCTGCGTCATCAGAAGATAACTACAACGCGTACGATCTTCATGCCGTCAGCTACGCTGGGTGCATCTGCCAAGGATACACCTCCTGCCGGCCAGCACATTCAAGCTGCGCCCACTCAGGACCTTTCATAAAGCCTGGAAGAGCTTCTTCATTCATCGGGCAGCGGTGGCGGCGGTAGGGACAACCGCAAAGTGATCAAGCGGCGTTTTTTTTACTTCGCAGATTGCCCCTACGTCATCACAAGATAACTACAACGCGTACGATCTTCATTCTGTCAGCTACGCTGGGTGCATCTGGCAGACACACCTCCTGCCAGCCAGCACATTCAAGATGCGCCCGCTCCGGAGCATTCATAAAGTTTGGAAGAGCTTCTTCTTCATTCATCGGGCAGCAGTGGCGGCGGTAGGGACAACCGCAAAGTGATCAAGCGGCGCTTTTTTACTTCGCAGATTGCCCCTACGTCATCAGAAGATAACTACAGCTCGTACGATCTTCATTATGTCAGCTACGCTGGGTGCATCTGCCAAAGATACACGTCCTGCCAGCCAGCACATTCAAGCTGCGCCCGCTCTGGACCATTCATAAAGCCTGGAAGAGCTTCTTCTTCATTCATCGGCCAGCGGTGCCGGCGGTAGGGACAACCGCAAAGTGATCAAGCGGCGTTTTTTTTACTTCGCAGATTGCCCCTACGTCATCAGAAGATACCTACAACGCGTACGATCTTCATTCTGTCAGCTAAGCTGGGTGCATCAGGCAAAGATACACCTCCTGCCGGCCAGCACATTCAAGCTGCGCCCACTCCTGACCATTCAAAAAGCATGGAAGAGCGTTATCTTCTTCGCTCTTCGGGCAGCGGTGGCGGCGGTAGGGATAACCGCAAAGTGATCAAGCGGCGTTTTTTTACTTCGCAGATTGCCCCTACGTCATCAGGAGATAACTACAACGCCTACGATCTTCATTCTGTCAGCTACGCTGGGTGCATCTGGCAGAGATACACCCCCTGCCGGCCAGCACATTCAAGACACGCCCCCTCCTGATCATTCATAAAGCCTGGAAGAGCGTCATCTTCTTCGCTCATCGGGCAGCGGTGGCGGCGGTAGGGACAACCGCAATGTGTTCAAGCGGCGTTTTTTAACTTCGCACACCGCCGCTACGTCATCACAAGATAACTACAACGCGTACGATCTTCATTCTGTCAGCTACGCTGGGTGCATCTGCCAAAGATACACGTCCTGCCAGCCAGCACATTCAAGCTGCGCCCACTCCTGACCATTCAAAAAGCATGGAAGAGCGTCATCTTCTTCGCTCATCGGGCAGCGGTGGCGGCGGTAGGGACAAGCGCAAAGTGATCAAGCGGCGTTTTTTTTTTACTTCGCATATATCCCCCTACATCATCAGAAGATAACTACAAGGCGTACGATCTTCAGACCGTCAGCTATGCTCGGCGCATCTGCCAAAGATACACCCCCTGCCGGCGAGCACATTCAAGCCAAGCCCCCTCCTGACCATTCATAAAGGCTGGATGAGCGTCATCTTCACTCATTGGGGAGCGGAGGCGGCGGTAGGGACAACCGCAAAGTGATAATAATAATTAATAATTGGTTTTTGGTGGAAAGGAAATGGCGCAGTATCTGTCTCATATATCGTTGGACACCTGAACCGCGCCGTAAGGGAAGGGATAAAGGAGGGAGTGAAAGAAGAGAGGAACAAATAGGTCCGTAGTGGAGGGCTCCGGAATAATTTCGACCACCTGGGGATCTTTAACGTGCACTGACATCGCACAGCACACGGGCGCCTTAGCGTTTTTCCTCCATAAAAACGCAGCCGCCGCGGTCGGGTTCGAACCCGGGAACTCCGGATCAGTAGTCGAGCGCCCTAACCACTGAGCCACCGCGGCGGGGACCGCAAAGTGATCAAGCGGCGTTTTTTTTACTTCGAAGATTGCCCCTACGTCATCAGGAGATAACTACAACGCGTACGATCTTCATTCTGTCAGCTACGCTGGGTGCATCTGGCAAAGATACACCCCCTGCCGGCCAGCACATTCAAGATACGCCCTCTCCTGACCATTCATAAAGCCTGGAAGAGCGTCACCTTCTTTACTCATCGGGCAGCGGTGGCGGCGGTAGGGACAACCGCAATGTGTTCAAGCGGCGTTTTTCTACTTCGCACATTGCCCCTACGTCATCACAAGATAACTACAACGCGTACGATCTTCATTCTGTCAGCTATGCTGGGTGCATCTGGCAAAGACACACCTCCTGCCAGCCAGCATATTCAAGCTGCGCCCGCTCCGGACCATTCATAAAGCTTGGAAGAGCTTCTACATTCATCGACCGGCGGTGCCGGCGGTAGGGACAACCGCAAAGTGATCAAGCGGCGTTTTTACTTACTTCGCAGATTGCCCCTACGTCATCAGAAGATAACTACAACGCGTACGATCTTCATTCTGTCAGCTAAGCTGGGTGCATCAGGCAAAGATACACCTCCTGCCGGCCAGCACATTCAAGCTGCGCCCACTCCTGACCATTCATAAAGCCTGGATGAGCGTCATCTTCACTCATTGGGGAGCGGTGGCGGCGGTAGGGACAAGCGCAAAGTGATCAAGCGGCGTTTTTTTTACTTCGCAGATTGCCCCTACGTCATCAGGAGATAACTACAACGCGTACGATCTTCATTCTGTCAGCTACGCTGGGTGCATCTGGCAAAGATACACCCCCTGCCGGCCAGCACATTCAAGATACGCCCCCTCCTGTCCATTCATAAAGGCTGGAAGAGCATCATCTTCTTCACTCATCGGGCAGCGGTGGCGGCTGTAGGGAAAACCGCAATGTGATCTAGCGGCGTTTTTTTTTACTTCGCAGATTGCACCTACGTCATCAGAAGATAACTACAACGCGTACGATCTTCCTTCTGTCAGCTACGCTGGGTGCATCTGGCAAATATACACCCCCTGCCGGCCAGCACTTTCAAGATACGCCCCCTTCTGACCATTCATAAAGCCTGGAAGAGCGTCATCTTCTTCACTCATCGGGCAGCGGTGGCGGCGGTAGGGACAACCGCGATGTGTTCAAGCAGCCTTTTTTTAACTTCGCTGATTGCCCCTACGTCATCAGAAGATAACTACAACGCTTACAATCTTCATTCTGTCAGCTACGCTGGGTGCATCTGCCAAAGATACACCCCCTACCAGACAGCACACTCAAGCTACGCCCCGTCCTGACCATTGATAAAGCCTGGAAGAGCGTCGACTTCTTCACTCATCGGGCAGCGGTGGCGGCGGTAGGGACAAACGCAAAGTGATCAAGCGGCGCTTTTTTTATTTCCCAGATTGCCCTCTACGTCATCAGAAGATAACTACAACGCGTACGATCTTCATTATGTCAGCTACGCTGGGTGCATCTGGCAATGATACACCCCATGCCGGCCAGGACATTCAAGCTACGCCCCGTCCTGACCATTCATAAAGCCTGCAAGAGCGGCGACTTCTTCACTCATCGGGCAGCGGTGGCGGCGGTAGGGACAACCGCAAAGTGATCAAGCGGCGCTTTTTTTACTTCCCAGATTGCCCTCTACGTCATCAGAAGATAACTACAACGCGTACGATCTTCATTATGCCAGCTACGCTGGGTGCATCAGGCAATGATACACCCCCTGCCGGCCAGCACATTCAAGATACGCCCCCTCCAGGCCATTCATAAAGCCTGGAAGAGTGTCATCTTCACTCATCGGACAGCGGTGGCGGAGGTAGAGACAACCGCAAAGTGATCAAGCGGCGTTTTGTTTACTTCGCATATTGCCCACTTCATCATCATAAGATAACTACAACGCGTACGATATTTATTCTGTCAGCTACGCTGGGTGCATCTGCCAAAGGTACACCTCCTGCCGGCCAGAACCTTAAAGCTACGCCCCGTCCTAACCATTCATAAAGCCTGGAAGAGCGTCGACGTCTTCACTCATCGGGCAGCGGTGGCGGCGGTAGGGACAACCGCAAAGTGATCAAGCGGCGTTTTTTTTACTTCCCAGATTGCCCTCTACGTCATCAGAAGATAACTACAACGCGTACGATCTTCATTATGTCAGCTACGCTGGGTGCATCTGGCAATGATACAACCCCTGCCGGCCAGCACATTCAAGATACGCCCCCTCCTGACCATTCATAAATCCCGAAGAGCGTCATCTTCTTTACTCATCGGGCAGCGGTGAAGGCGGTAGGGACAACAGCAAACTGACCAAGCGGCGGTTTTTTTTTACTTCCCAGATTGCCCCCTACCTCATCAGAAGATAACTACAACGCGTACGATCTTCATTCTGTCAGCTACGCTGGGTGCATCTGGCAAAGATACACCTCCTGCCGGCCAGCACATTCAAGCTGCACCCGCTCCGGGCCATTCATAAAGCCTGGAACAGCTTCTTCATTCATCGGGCAGCGGTGGCGGCGGTAGGGAACCGCAAAGTGATCAAGCGGCGTTTTTTTTACTTCCGAGATTGCCCCCTTCCTCATCAGAAGATAACTACAACGCGTACGATCTTCATTCTTTCAGCTACGCTGGGTGCATCTGCCAAGGATACACCTCCTGCCGGCCAGCACATTCAAGCTGCGCCCACTCAGAACCATTCATAAAGCCTGGAAGAGCTTCTTCTTCATTCATCGGGCAGCGGTGGCGGCGGTAGGGACAACCGCAAAGTGATCAAGCGGCGTTTTTTTACTTCGCAGATTGCCCCTACGTCATCAGAAGATAACTACAACGCGTACGATCTTCATTCTGTCAGCTACGCTGGGTGCATCTGGCAAAGATACACCCCCTGCCGGCCAGCACATTCAAGATACGCCCCCTCCTGACCATTCATAAAGCCTGGAAGAGCGTCATCTTCTTTACTCATCGGGAAGCGGTGGCGGCGGTAGGGACAACCGCAATGTGTTGAAGCGGCGTTTTTTAACTTCGCACATTGCCCCTACGTCATCACAAGATATCTACAACGCGTACGATCTTCATTCTGTCAGCTACGCTGGGTGCATCTGGCAAAGACACACCTCCTGCCAGCCAGCACATTCAAGCTGCGCCCGCTACGGACCATTCATAAAGCTTGGAAGTGCTTCTTCATTCATCGGGCAGCGGTGGCGGCGGTAGGAACAACCGCGAAATGATCAAGCGGCGTTTTTTTTTACTTCGCAGATTGCCCCTACGTCATCAGAAGATAACTACAACGCGTACGATCTTCATTCTCTTAGCTAAGCTGGGTGCATCAGGCAAAGATACACCTCCTGCCGGCCAGCACATTCAAGCTGCGCCCGCTCCTGACCATTCAAAAAGCATGGAAGCGCGTCATCTTCGCTCATCGGGCAGCGGTGGCGGCGGTAGGGACAAGCGCAAAATGATCAAGCGGCGTTTTTTTTACTTCGCATATATCCCCCTACGTCATCAGAAGATAACTACAAGGCGTACGATCTTCAGACCGTCAGCTATGCTCGGCGCATCTGCCAAAGATACAACCCCTGCCGGCCAGCACATTCAAGCTATGCCGCCTCCTGACCATTCATAAAGCCTGGATGAGCGTCATCTTCACTCATTGGGGAGCGGTGGCGGCGGTAGGGACAACCGCAAAGTAATCAAGCGGCGTTTTTTTTACTTCGCAGACTGCCCCTACGTCATCAGGAGATAACTACAACGCGTACGATCTTCATTCTGTCAGCTAAGGTGGGTGCATCTGGCAAATATACACCTCCTGCCGGCCAGCACATTCAAGATACGCCCCCTCCTGACCATTCCTAAAGCCTGGAAAGGCGTCATCTTCACTCATCGGACAGCGGTGGCGGCGGTAGGGACAACCGCAATGTGTTCAAGCGGCGTTTTTTAACTTCGCACATTGCCGCTACGTCATCACAAGATAACTACAACGCGTACGATCTTCATTCTGTCAGCTACGCTGGGTGCATCTGCCAAAGATACACGTCCTGCCAGCCAGCACATTCAAGCTGCGCCCACTCCTGACCATTCAAAAAGCATGGAAGAGCGTCATCTTCGCTCATCGGGCAGCGGTGGCGGCGGTAGGGACAAGCGCAAAGTGATCAAGCGGCGTTTTTTTTTTACTTCGCATATATCCCCCTACATCATCAGAAGATAACTACAAGGCGTACGATCTTCAGACCGTCAGCTATGCTCGGCGCATCTGCCAAAGATACACCCCCTGCCGGCGAGCACATTCAAGCCAAGCCCCCTCCTGACCATTCATAAAGGCTGGATGAGCGTCATCTTCACTCATTGGGAAGCGGAGGCGGCGGTAGGGACAACCGCAAAGTGATCAAGCGGCGTTTTTTTTACTTCGAAGATTGCCCCTACGTCATCAGGAGATAACTACAACGCGTACGATCTTCATTCTGTCAGCTACGCTGGGTGCATCTGGCAAAGATACACCCCCTGCCGGCCAGCACATTCAAGATACGCCCTCTCCTGACCATTCATAAAGCCTGGAAGAGCGTCATCTTCTTTACTCATCGGGCAGCGGTGGCGGCGGTAGGGACAACCGCAATGTGTTCAAGCGGCGTTTTTTTACTTCGCACATTGCCCCTACGTCATCACAAGATAACTATAACGCGTACGATCTTCATTCTGTCAGCTATGCTGGGTGCATCTGGCAAAGACACACCTCCTGCCAGCCAGCACATTCAAGCTGCGCCCGCTCCGGACCATTCATAAAGCTTGGAAGAGCTTCTACATTCATCGACCGGCGGTGCCGGCGGTAGGGACAACCCCAAAGTGATCAAGCGGCGTTTTTACTTACTTCGCAGATTGCCCCTACGTCATCAGAAGATAACTACAACGCGTACGATCTTCATTCTGTCAGCTAAGCTGGGTGCATCAGGCAAAGATACACCTCCTGCCGGCCAGCACATTCAAGCTGCGCCCACTCCTGACCATTCATAAAGCCTGGATGAGCGTCATCTTCACTCATTGGGGAGCGGTGGCGGCGGTAGGGACAAGCGCAAAGTGATCAAGCGGCGTTTTTTTTACTTCGCAGATTGCCCCTACGTCATCAGGAGATAACTACAACGCGTACGATCTTCATTCTGTCAACTACGCTGGGTGCATCTGGCAAAGATACACCCCCTGCCGGCCAGCACATTCAAGATACGCCCCCTCCTGTCCATTCATAAAGGCTGGAAGAGCATCATCTTCTTCACTCATCGGGCAGCGGTGGCGGCTGTAGGGAAAACCGCAATGTGATCTAGCGGCGTTTTTTTTTACTTCGCAGATTGCCCCTACGTCATCAGAAGATAACTACAACGCGTACGATCTTCCTTCTGTCAGCTACGCTGGGTGCATCTGGCAAATATACACCCCCTGCCGGCCAGCACTTTCAAGATACGCCCCCTTCTGACCATTCATAAAGCCTGGAAGAGCGTCATCTTCTTCACTCATCGGGCAGTGGTGGCGGCGGTAGGGAAAACCGCAATGTGTTCAAGCAGCCTTTTTTTAACTTCGCTGGTTGCCCCTACGTCATCAGAAGATAACTAAAACGCTTACAATCTTCATTCTGTCAGCTACGCTAGGTGCATCTGCCAAAGATACACCCCCTACCAGACAGCACACTCAAGCTACGCCCCGTCCTGACCATTCATAAAGCCTGGAAGAGCGTCGACTTCTTCACTCATCGGGCAGCGGTGGCGGCGGTAGGGACAACCGCAAAGTGATCAAGCGGCGCTTTTTTTATTTCCCAGATTGCCCTCTACGTCATCAGAAGATAACTACAACGCGTACGATCTTCATTATGTCAGCTACGCTGGGTGCATCTGGCAATGATACACCCCCTGCCGGCCAGGACATTCAAGCTACGCCCCGTCCTGACCATTCATAAAGCCTGCAAGAGCGTCGACTTCTTCACTCATCGGGCAGCGGTGGCGGCGGTAGGGACAACCGCAAAGTGATCAAGCGGCGCTTTTTTTACTTCCCAGATTGCCCTCTACGTCATCAGAAGATAACTACAACGCGTACGATCTTTATTATGAGAGCTACGCTGGGTGCATCAGGCAATGATACACCCCCTGCCGGCCAGCACATTCAAGATACGCCCCCTCCAGGCCATTCATAAAGCCTGGAAGAGTGTCATCTTCACTCATCGGACAGCGGTGGCGGAGGTAGAGACAACGGCAAAGTGATCAAGCGGCGTTTTGTTTACTTCGCATATTGCCCACTTCATCATCATAAGATAACTACAACGCGTACGATATTCATTCTGTCAGCTACGCTGTGTGCATCTGCCAAAGGTACACCTCCTGCCGGCCAGAACCTTAAAGCTACGCCCCATCCTAACCATTCATAAAGCCTGGAAGAGCGTCGACTTCTTCACTCATCGGGCAGCGGTGGCGGCGGTAGGGACAACCGCAGAGTGATCAAGCGGCGTTTTTTTTACTTCCCAGATTGCCCTCTACGTCATCAGAAGATAACTACAACGCGTACGATCTTCATTATGTCAGCTACGCTGGGTGCATCTGGCAATGATACACCCCCTGCCGGCCAGCACATTCAAGATACGCCCCCTCCTGACAATTCATAAATCCCGAAGAGCGTCATCTTCTCTACTCATCGGGCAGCGGTGGCGGCAGTAGGGACAACCGGAATGTGTTCAAGCGGCGTTTTTTTACTTCGCACATTGCCCCTACGTCATCACAAGATAACTACAACGCGCACGATCTTTATTTTGTCAGCTACGCTAGGTGCATCTGCAAAAGATACACCCCCTGCCGGCCAGCACATTCAAGATACGCCCCCTTCTGACCATTCATAAAGCCTGGAAGAGCGTCGACTTCTTCACTCATCGGGCAGCGGTGAAGGCGGTAGGGACAACAGCAAAGTGACCAAGCGGCGGTTTTTTTTACTTCCCAGATTGCCCCCTACCTCATCAGAAGATAACTACAACGCGTACGATCTTCATTCTGTCAGCTACGCTGGGTGCATCTGGCAAAGATACACCTCCTGCCGGCCAGCACATTCAAGCTGCACCCGCTCCGGGCCATTCATAAAGCCTGGAACAGCTTCTTCATTCATCGGGCAGCGGTGGCGGCGGTAGGGAACCGCAAAGTGATCAAGCGGCGTTTTTTTTACTTCCGAGATTGCCCCCTTCCTCATCAGAAGATAACTACAACGCGTACGATCTTCATTCTTTCAGCTACGCTGGGTGCTTCTGCCAAAAATACACTCCCTGCCGGCCAGCGTATTCAAGTTACGCCCCCTCCTGACCATTCCTAAAGCCTGGAAAGGCGTAATCTTCACTCATCGGACAGCGGTGTCGGCGGTAGGGACAACCGCAAAGTGATCAAGCGGCGTTTTGTTACTTCGCAGATTGCCCGTGCGTCATCAGAAGATAACTACAACGCGTACGATCTTCATGCCGTCAGCTACGCTGGGTGCATGTGCCAAAGATACACCCCCTGCCGGCCAGCGTATTCAAGTTACGCCCCCTCCTGACCATTCCTAAAGCCTGGAAAAGCGTCATCTTCACTCATCGGACAGTGGTGGCGGCGGTAGGGACAACCGCAAAGTGATAAGCGGCGTTTTTTTACTACGCAGATTGCCTCTGCGTCATCAGAAGATAACTACAACGCGTACGATCTTCATGCCGTCAGCTACGCTGGGTGCATCTGCCAAGGATACACCTCCTGCCGGCCAGCACATTCAAGCTGCGCCCACTCAGGACCTTTCATAAAGCCTGGAAGAGCTTCTTCATTCATCGGGCAGCGGTGGCGGCGGTAGGGACAACCGCAAAGTGATCAAGCGGCGTTTTTTTTACTTCGCAGATTGCCCCTACGTCATCAGGAGATAACTACAACGCGTACGATCTTCATTCTGTCAGCTACGCTGGGTGCATCTGGCAAAGACACACCTCCTGCCAGCCACCACATTCAAGATGCGCCCGCTCCGGACCATTCATAAAGCTTGGAAGAGCTTCTTCTTCATTCATCGGGCAGCGGTGGCGGCGGTAGGGACAACCGCAAAGTGATCAAGCGGCGCTTTTTACTTCGCAGATTGCCCCTACGTCATCAGAAGATAACTACAACCCGTACGATCTTCATTCTGTCAGCAACGCTGGGTGCTTCTGCCAAATATACACGTCCTGCCAGCCAGCACATTCAAGCTGCGCCCGCTCTGGACCATTCATAAAGCCTGGAAGAGCTTTTTCATTCATCGGCCAGCGGTGCCGGCGGTAGGGACAACCGCAAAGTGATCAAGCGGCGTTTTTTTTACTTCGCAGATTGCCCCTACGTCATCAGAAGAAAACTACAACGCGTACGGTCTTCATTCTGTCAGCTAAGCTGGGTGCATCAGGCAAAGGTACACCTCCTGCCGGCCAGCACATTCAAGCTGCGCCCACTCCTGGCCATTCAAAAAGCATGGAAGAGCTTCATCTTCGCTCATCGGGCAGCGGTGCCGGCGGTAGGGACAAGCGCAAAGGGATCAAGCGGCGTTTCTTTTACTTCGCATATATCCCCCTACGTCATCAGAAGATAACTACAAGGCGTACGATCTTCAGACCGTCAGCTATGCTCGGCGCATCTGCCAAAGATACATCCCCTGCCGGCCAGCACAATCAAGCTATGCCCCGTCCTGACCATTCATAAAGCCTGGATGAGCGTCATCTTCACTCATTGGGGAGCGGTGGCGGCGGTAGAGACCACCGCAAAGTGATCAAGCGGCGTTTTTTTTACTTCGCAGATTGCCCCTACGTCATCAGAAGATAACTACAACGCGTACGATCTTCATGCCGTCAGCTACGCTGGGTGCATCTGCCAAGGATACACCTCCTTCCGGCCAGCACATTCAAGCTGCGCCCACTCAGGACCATTCATAAAGCCTGGAAGAGCTTCTTCTTCATTCATCGGGCAGCGGTGGCGGCGGTAGGGACAACCGCAAAGTGATCAAGCGGCGTTTTTTTTACTTCGCAGATTGCCCCTACGTCATCAGAAGATAACTACAACGCGTACGATCTTCATTCTGTCAGCTACGCTGGGTGCATCTGGCAAAGATACACCCCCTACCAGACAGCACATTCAAGCTACGCCCCGTCCTGACCATTCATAAAGCCTGGAAGAGCGTCGACTTCTTCACTCATCGGGCAGCGGTGGCGGCGCTGGGACAACCGCAAAGTGATCAAGCGGCGTTTTTTTTACTTCGCAGATTGCCCCTACGTCTTCAGAAGATAACTACAACGCGTACGATCTTCATTCTATCAGCTACGCTGGGTGTATCTGGCAAAGATACACCCCTGCCGGCCATCACATTCAAGATACGCCCCCTCCTGACCATTCCTAAAGCCTGGAAGAGCGTCATCTTCTTTACTCATCGGGCAGCGGTGGCGGCGGTAGGGACAACCGCAATGTGTTCAAGCGGCGTTTTTTAACTTCGCACATTGCCCCTACGTCATCACAAGATAACTACAACGCGTACGATCTTCATTCTGTCAGCTAAGCTGGGTGCATCAGGCAAAGATACACCTCCTGCCGGCCAGCACATTCAAGCTGCGCCCGCTCCTGACCATTCAAAAAGCATGGAAGAGCGTCATCTTCGCTCATCTAGCAGCGGTGGCGGCGGTAGGGACAAGCGCAAAGTGATCAAGCGGCGTTTTTTTTACTTCGCATATATCCCCCTACGTCATCAGAAGATAACTAGAAGGCGTACGATCTTCAGACCGTCAGCTATGCTCGGCGCATCTGCCAAAGATACAACCCCTGCCGGCAAGCACATTCAAGCTATGCCGCCCCCTGACCATTCATAAAGCCTGGATGAGCGTCATCTTCACTCATTGGGGAGCGGTGGCGGCGGTAGGGACAACCGCAAAGTGATCAAGCGGCGTTTTTTTTTACTTCGCAGATTGCCCCTACGTCATCAGGAGATAACTACAACGCCTACGATCTTCATTCTGTCAGCTACGCTGGGTGCATCTGGCAAAGATACAATCCCTGCCAGCCAGCACATTCAAGATACGCCCCCTCCTGACCATTCATAAAGCCTGGAAGAGCGTCATCTTCTTAACTCATCGGGCAGCGGTGGCGGCGGTAGGGACAAGCGCTAAGTGATCAAGCGGCGTTTTTTTTTACTTCGCATATATCCCCCTACGTCATCAGAAGATAACTACAAGGCGTACGATCCTAACACCGTCAGCTACGCTGGGTGCATCTGCCAAAGATACACCCCCTACCAGACAGCACATTCAAGCTACGCCCCGTCCTGACCATTCATGAAGCCTGGAAGAGCGTCGACTTCTCTCATCGGGCAGCGGTGGCGGCGGTAGGGACAACCGCAAAGTGATCAAGCGGCGTTTTTTTACTTCGCAGATTGCCCCTACGTCATCAGGAGATAACTACAACGCGTACGATCTTCATTCTGTCAGCTACGCTGGGTGCATCTGGCAAAGATACACCCCCTGCCGGCCAGCACATTCATGATACGCCCCCTCCTGACCATTCATAAAGCCTAGAAGAGCGTCATCTTCTTCACTCATCGCGCAGCGGCGGCGGCTTAGGGACAACCGCAAAGTGATCTAGCGGCGTTTTTTTACTTCGCAGATTGCCCCTACGTCATCAGGAGATGACTACAACGCGTACGATCTTCATTCTGTCAGCTACGCTGGGTGCATCTGGCAAAGATACACCCCCTGCCGGCCAGCACATTCAAGATACGCCCCCTCCTGACCATTCATAAAGCCTGGAAGAGCGTCATCTTCTTCACTCATCGGGCAGCGGTGGCGGCGGTAGGGACAACCGCAATGTGTTCAAGCAGCGTTTTTTTTTACTTCGCTGAATGCCCCCTACGTCATCAGAAGATAACTACAACGCTTACAATCTTCATTCTGTCAGCTACGCTGGGTGCATCTGGCAAAGATACACCCCCTGCAGGCCAGCACATTCAAGATACGCCCCCTCCTGACCATTCCTAAAGCCTGGAAAGGCGTCATCTTCACTCATCGGACAGCGGTGGCGGTGGTAGAGACAACCGCAAAGTGATCAAGCGGCGATTTTTTTACTTCGCAGACTGCCCCTGCGTCATCAGAAGATAACTACAACTCGTACGATCTTCATGCCGTCAGCTACGCTGGGTGCATCAGGCAATGATACACCCCCTGCCGGCCAGCACATTCAAGATACGCCCCCTCCTGACCATTCATAAAGCCTGGAAGAGCGTCATCTTCTTTACTCATCGGGCAGCGGTGGCGGCGGTAGGGACAACCGCAATGTGTTCAAGCGGCGTTTTTTTTACTTCGCACATTGCCCCTACGTCATCACAAGATAACTACAACGCGTACAATCTTCATTCTGTCAGCTATGCTGGGTGCATCTGGCAAAGACACACCTCCTGCCAGCCAGCACATTCAAGCTGCGCCCGCTCCGGACCATTCATAAAGCTTGGAAGAGCTTCTACATTCATCGACCGGCGGTGCCGGCGGTAGGGACAACCGCAAAGTGATCAAGCGGCGTTTTTACTTACTTCGCAGATTGCCCCTACGTCATCAGAAGATAACTACAACGCGTACGATCTTCATTCTGTCAGCTAAGCTGGGTGCATCAGGCAAAGATACACCTCCTGCCGGCCAGCACATTCAAGCTGCGCCCACTCCTGACCATTCATAAAGCCTGGATGAGCGTCATCTTCACTCATTGGGGAGCGGTGGCGGCGGTAGGGACAAGCGCAAAGTGATCAAGCGGCGTTTTTTTTACTTCGCAGATTGCCCCTACGTCATCAGGAGATAACTACAACGCGTACGATCTTCATTCTGTCAGCTACGCTGGGTGCATCTGGCAAAGATACACCCCCTGCCGGCCAGCACTTTCAAGATACGCCCCCTTCTGACCATTCATAAAGCCTGGAAGAGCGTCATCTTCTTCACTCATCGGGCAGTGGTGGCGGCGGTAGGGACAACCGCAATGTGTTCAAGCAGCCTTTTTTTAACTTCGCTGGTTGCCCCTACGTCATCAGAAGATAACTAAAACGCTTACAATCTTCATTCTGTCAGCTACGCTGGGTGCATCTGCCAAAGATACACCCCCTACCAGACAGCACACTCAAGCTACGCCCCGTCCTGACCATTCATAAAGCCTGGAAGAGCGTCGACTTCTTCACTCATCGGGCAGCGGTGGCGGCGGTAGGGACAACCGCAAAGTGATCAAGCGGCGCTTTTTTTATTTCCCAGATTGCCCTCTACGTCATCAGAAGATAACTACAACGCGTACGATCTTCATTATGTCAGCTACGCTGGGTGCATCTGGCAATGATACACCCCCTGCCGGCCAGGACATTCATGCTACGCCCCGTCCTGACCATTCATAAAGCCTGCAAGAGCGTCGACTTCTTCACTCATCGGGCAGCGGTGGCGGCGGTAGGGACAACCGCAAAGTGATCAAGCGGCGCTTTTTTTACTTCCCAGATTGCCCTCTACGTCATCAGAAGATAACTACAACGCGTACGATCTTCATTATGCCAGCTACGCTGGGTGCATCAGGCAATGATACACCCCCTGCCGGCCAGCACATTCAAGATACGCCCCCTCCAGGCCATTCATAAAGCCTGGAAGAGTGTCATCTTCACTTATCGGACAGCGGTGGCGGCGGTAGGGACAACCGCAAAGTGATCAAGCGGCGCTTTTTTTATTTCCCAGATTGCCCTCTACGTCATCAGAAGATAACTACAACGCGTACGATCTTCATTATGTCAGCTACGCTGTGTGCATCTGCCAAAGGTACACCTCCTGCTGGCCAGAACCTTAAAGCTACGCCCCATCCTAACCATTCATAAAGCCTGGAAGAGCGTCGACTTCTTCACTCATCGGGCAGCGGTGGCGGCGGTAGGGACAACCGCAAAGTGATCAAGCGGCGTTTTTTTTACTTCCCAGATTGCCCTCTACGTCATCAGAAGATAACTACAACGCGTACGATCTTCATTATGTCAGCTACGCTGGGTGCATCTGGCAATGATACACCCCCTGCCGGCCAGCACATTCAAGATACGCCCCCTCCTGACCATTCATAAATCCCGAAGAGCGTCATCTTCTTTACTCATCGGGCAGCGGTGGCGGCAGTAGGGACAACCGGAATGTGTTCAAGCGGCGTTTTTTTACTTCGCACATTGCCCCTACGTCATCACAAGATAACTACAACGCGCACGATCTTTATTTTGTCAGCTACGCTAGGTGCATCTGCAAAAGATACACCCCCTGCCGGCCAGCACATTCAAGATACGCCCCCTTCTGACCATTCATAAAGCCTGGAAGAGCGTCGACTTCTTCACTCATCGGGCAGCGGTGAAGGCGGTAGGGACAACAGCAAAGTGACCAAGCGGCGGTTTTTTTTACTTCCCAGATTGCCCCCAACCTCATCAGAAGATAACTACAACGCGTACGATCTTCATTCTGTCAGCTACGCTGGGTGCATCTGGCAAAGATACACCTCCTGCCGGCCAGCACATTCAAGCTGCACCCGCTCCGGGCCATTCATAAAGCCTGGAACAGCTTCTTCATTCATCGGGCAGCGGTGGCGGCGGTAGGGAACCGCAAAGTGATCAAGCGGCGTTTTTTTTACTTCCGAGATTGCCCCCTTCCTCATCAGAAGGTAACTACAACGCGTACGATCTTCATTCTTTCAGCTACGCTGGGTGCTTCTGCCAAAAATACACTCCCTGCCGGCCAGCGTATTCAAGTTACGCCCCCTCCTGACCATTCCTAAAGCCTGGAAAGGCGTAATCTTCACTCATCGGACAGCGGTGTCGGCGGTAGGGACAACCGCAAAGCGATCAAGCGGCGTTTTGTTACTTCGCAGATTGCCCGTGCGTCATCAGAAGATAACTACAACGCGTACGATCTTCATGCCGTCAGCTACGCTGGGTGCATGTGCCAAAGATACACCCCCTGCCGGCCAGCGTATTCAAGTTACGCCCCCTCCTGACCATTCCTAAAGCCTGGAAAAGCGTCATCTTCACTCATCGGACAGTGGTGGCGGCGGTAGGGACAACCGCAAAGTGATAAGCGGCGTTTTTTTACTACGCAGATTGCCCCTGCGTCATCAGAAGATAACTACAACGCGTACGATCTTCATGCCGTCAGCTACGCTGGGTGCATCTGCCAAGGATACACCTCCTGCCGGCCAGCACATTCAAGCTGCGCCCACTCAGGACCTTTCATAAAGCCTGGAAGAGCTTCTTCATTCATCGGGCAGCGGTGGCGGCGGTAGGGACAACCGCAAAGTGATCAAGCGGCGTTTTTTTACTTCGCAGATTGCCCCTACGTCATCAGGAGATAACTACAACGCGTACGATCTTCATTCTGTCAGCTACGCTGGGTGCATCTGGCAAAGACACACCTCCTGCCAGCCAGCACATTCAAGATGCGCCCGCTCCGGACCATTCATAAAGCCTGGAAGAGCTTCTTCATTCATCGGCCAGCGGTGCCGGCGGTAGGGACAACCGCAAAGTGATCAAGCGGCGTTTTTTTTACTTCGCAGATTGCCCCTACGTCATCAGAAGATAACTACAACGCGTACGGTCTTCATTCTGTCAGCTAAGCTGGGTGCATCAGGCAAAGGTACACCTCCTGCCGGCCAGCACATTCAAGCTGCGCCCACTCCTGGCCATTCAAAAAGCATGGAAGAGCTTCATCTTCTTCGCTCATCGGGCAGCAGTGCCGGCGGTAGGGACAAGCGCAAAGGGATCAAGCGGCGTTTCTTTTACTTCGCATATATCCCCCTACGTCATCAGAAGAAAACTACAAGGCGTACGATCTTCAGACCGTCAGCTATGCTCGGCGCATCTGCCAAAGATACACCCCCTGCCGGCCAGCACAATCAAGCTATGCCCCGTCCTGACCATTCATAAAGCCTGGATGAGCGTCATCTTCACTCATTGGGGAGCGGTGGCGGCGGTAGAGACAACCGCAAAGTAATCAAGCGGCGTTTTTTTTACTTCGCAGATTGCCCCTACGTCATCAGAAGATAACTACAACGCATACGATCTTCATTCTGTCAGCTACGCTGGGTGCATCTGGCAAAGATACACCCCCTGCCGGCCAGCACGCTCAAGATACGCCCCCTGCTGACCATTCATAAAGCCTGGAAGAGCGTCATATTCTTCACTCATCGGGCAGCGGTGGCGGCGGTAGCGACAACCGCAGGTGTTCAAGCAGCGTTTTTTTTTACTTCGCTGATTGCCCCCTACGTCATCAGAAGATAACTACAACGCTTACAATCTGCATTCTGTCAGCTACGCTGGGTGCATCTGCCAAAGATACACCCCCTACCAGACAGCACATTCAAGCTACGCCCCGTCCTGACCATTCATAAGCCTGGAAGAGCGTCGACTTCTTCACTCATCGGGCAGCTGTGGCGGCGGTAGGGACAACCGCAAAGTGATCAAGCGGCGCTTTTTTTACTTCCCAGATTGCCCTCTACGTCATCATAAGATAACTACAACGCGTACGATCTTCATTATGTCAGCTACGCTGGGTGCATCAGGCAATGATACACCCCCTGCCGGCCAGCACATTCAAGATACGCCCCCTCCTGGCCATTCATAAAGCCTGGAAGAGTGTCATCTTCACTGATCGGACAGCGGTGGCGGAGGTAGAGACAACCGCAAAGAGATCAAGCGGCGTTTTGTTTACTTCGCATATTGCCCACTTCATCATCATAAGATAACTACAACGCGTACGATGTTCATTCTGTCAGCTACGCTGGGTGCATCTGCCAATGGTACACCTCCTGCCGGCCAGCACATTAAAGCTACGCCCCGTCCTAACCATTCATAAAGCCTGGAAGAGCGTCGACTTCTTCACTCATCGGGCAGCGGTGGAGGCGGTAGGGACAACAGCAATGTGACCAAGCGGCGGTTTTTTTTACTTCCCAGATTGCCCCCTACCTCATCAGAAGATAACTACAACGCGTACGATCTTCATTCTGTCAGCTACGCTGGGTGCATCTGGCAAAGATACACCTCCTGCCGGCCAGCACATTCAAGCTGCACCCGCTCCGGACCATTCATAAAGCCTGGAAGAGCTTCTTCATTCATCGGGCAGCGGTGGCGGCGGTAGGGAACCGCAAAGGGATCAAGCGGCGTTTTTTTACTTCCCAGATTGCCCCCTTCCTCATCAGAAGATAACTACAACGCGTACGATCTTCACGCCGTCAGCTACGCTGGGTGCATCTGCCAAGGATACACCTCCTGCCGGCCAGCACATTCCAGCTGCGCCCACTCAGGACCATTCATAAAGCCTGGAAGAGCTTCTTCATTCATCGGGCAGCGGTGGCGGCGGTAGGGACAACCGCAAACTGATCAAGCGGCGTTTTTTTTTACTTCGCAGATTGCCCCTACGTCATCAGGAGATAACTACAACGCGTACGATCTTCATTCTGTCAGCTACGCTGGGTGCATCTGGCAAAGATACACCCCCTGCCGGCCAGCACATTCAAGATACGCCCCCTCCTGGCCATTCATAAAGCCTGGAAGAGCGTCATCTTCTTTACTCATCGGTCAGCGGTGGCGGCGGTAGGGACAACCGCAATGTGTTCAAGCGGCGTTTTTTAACTTCGCACATTGTCCCTACGTCATCACAAGATAACTACAACGCGTACGATCTTCATTCTGTCAGCTACGCTGGGTACATCTGGCAAAGATACACCCCCTGCCTGCCAGCACATTCAAGATACGCCCCCTCCTGACCATTCATAAAGCCTGGAAGAGCGTCGTTTTTTTACTCATCGGGCAGCGGTGGCAGCGGTAGGGACAACCGCAATGTGTTCAAGCGGCGTTTTTTAACTTCGCACATTGCCCCTACGTCATCACAAGATAACTACAACGCGTACGATCTTCATTCTGTCAGCTACGCTGGGTGCATCTGGCAAAGACACACCTCCTGCCAGCCAGCACATTCAAGCTGCGCCCGCTCTGGACCATTCATAAAGCATGGAAGAGCGCCATCTTCTTCGCTCATCGGGCAGCGGTGGCGGCGGTAGGGACAAGCGCAAAGTGATCTAGCGGCGTTTTTTTAACTTCGCAGATTGCCCCTACGTCATCAGAAGATAACTACAACGCTTACAATCTTCATTCTGTCAGCTACGCTGGGTGCATCTGCCAAAGATACACCCCCTACCAGACAGCACATTCAAGCTACGCCCCGTCCTGACCATTCATAAAGCCTGGAAGAGCGTCGACTTCTTCACTCATCGGGCAGCGGTGGCGGCGGTACGGACAACCGCAAAGTGATCAAGCGGCGTTTTTTTTTACTGCCCAGATTGCCCTCTATGTCATCAGAATATAACTACGACGCGTACGATCTTCATTATGTCATCTACGCTGTGTGCATCTGGCAATGATACACCCCCTGCCGGCCAGCACATTCAAGATACGCCCCCTCCTGACCATTCATAAATCCCGGAAGAGCGTCATCTTTACTCATCGGGCAGCGGTGGCGGCGGTAGGGACAACAGCAAAGTGACCAAGCAGCGGTTTTTTTTACTTCCCAGATTGCCCCCTTTCTCATCAGAAGATAACTACAACGCGTACGATCTTCATTCTGTCAGCTACGCTGGGTGCATCTGCCAAAGATACACCCCCTGCCGGCAAGCGTATTCAAGTTACAACCCCTCCTGACCATTCCTAAAGCCTGGAAAGGCGTCATCTTCACTCATCGGACAGCGGTGGCGGCGGTAGGGACAACCGCAAAGTGATCAAGCGGCGTTTTTTTTTACTTCGCAGATTGCCCCTGCGTCATCAGAAGATAACTACAACGCGTACGATCTTCATGCCGTCAGCTACGCTGGGTGCATCTGCAAAGGATACACCTCCTTCCGGCCAGCACATTCAAGCTGCGCCCACTCAGGACCATTCATAAAGCCTGGAAGAGCTTCATTCATCGGGCAGCGGTGGCGGCGGTAGGGACAACCGCAAAGTGATCAAGCGGCGTTTTTTTTACTTCGCAGATTGCCCCTACGTCATCAGAAGATAACTACAACGCGTACGATCTTCATTCTGTCAGCTACGCTGGGTGCATCTGGCAAAGATACACCCCCTACCAGACAGCACATTCAAGCTACGCCCCGTCCTGACCATTCATAAAGCCTGGAAGAGCGTCGACTTCTTCACTCATCGGGCAGCGGTGGCGGCGCTGGGACAACCGCAAAGTGATCAAGCGGCGTTTTTTTTACTTCGCAGATTGCCCCTACGTCTTCAGAAGATAACTACAACGCGTACGATCTTCATTCTATCAGCTACGCTGGGTGTATCTGGCAAAGATACACCCCTGCCGGCCATCACATTCAAGATACGCCCCCTCCTGACCATTCCTAAAGCCTGGAAGAGCGTCATCTTCTTTACTCATCGGGCAGCGGTGGCGGCGGTAGGGACAACCGCAATGTGTTCAAGCGGCGTTTTTTAACTTCGCACATTGCCCCTACGTCATCACAAGATAACTACAACGCGTACGATCTTCATTCTGTCAGCTAAGCTGGGTGCATCAGGCAAAGATACACCTCCTGCCGGCCAGCACATTCAAGCTGCGCCCGCTCCTGACCATTCAAAAAGCATGGAAGAGCGTCATCTTCGCTCATCTGGCAGCGGTGGCGGCGGTAGGGACAAGCGCAAAGTGATCAAGCGGCGTTTTTTTTTACTTCGCATATATCCCCCTACGTCATCAGAAGATAACTAGAAGGCGTACGATCTTCAGACCGTCAGCTATGCTCGGCGCATCTGCCAAAGATACAACCCCTGCCGGCAAGCACATTCAAGCTATGCCGCCCCCTGACCATTCATAAAGCCTGGATGAGCGTCATCTTCACTCATTGGGGAGCGGTGGCGGCGGTAGGGACAACCGCAAAGTGATCAAGCGGCGTTTTTTTTACTTCGCAGATTGCCCCTACGTCATCAGGAGATAACTACAACGGCTACGATCTTCATTCTGTCAGCTACGCTGGGTGCATCTGGCAAAGATACAATCCCTGCCAGCCAGCACATTCAAGATACGCCCCCTCCTGACCATTCATAAAGCCTGGAAGAGCGTCATCTTCTTAACTCATCGGGCAGCGGTGGCGGCGGTAGGGACAAGCGCTAAGTGATCAAGCGGCGTTTTTTTTTACTTCGCATATATCCCCCTACGTCATCAGAAGATAACTACAAGGCGTACGATCCTAAGACCGTCAGCTACGCTGGGTGCATCTGCCAAAGATACACCCCATACCAGACAGCACATTCAAGCTACGCCCCGTCCTGACCATTCATGAAGCCTGGAAGAGCGTCGACTTCTTCTCTCATCGGGCAGCGGTGGCGGCGGTAGGGACAACCGCAAAGTGATCAAGCGGCGTTTTTTTACTTCGCAGATTGCCCCTACGTCATCAGGAGATAACTACAACGCGTACGATCTTCATTCTGTCAGCTACGCTGGGTGCATCTGGCAAAGATACACCCCCTGCCGGCCAGCACATTCATGATACGCCCCCTCCTGACCATTCATAAAGCCTAGAAGAGCGTCATCTTCTTCACTCATCGCGCAGCGGCGGCGGCTTAGGGACAACCGCAAAGTGATCTAGCGGCGTTTTTTTACTTCGCAGATTGCCCCTACGTCATCAGGAGATGACTACAACGCGTACGATCTTCATTCTGTCAGCTACGCTATGTGCATCTGCCAAAGATACACGTCCTGCCAGCCAGCACATTCAAGCTGCGCCCGCTCTGGACCATTCATAAAGCCTGAAAGAGATTCTTCTTCATTCATCGGCCAGCGGTGCCGGCGGTAGGGACAACCGCAAAGTGATCAAGCGGCGTTTTTTTTTACTTCGCAGATTGCCCCTACGTCATCAGAAGATAACTACAACGCGTACGATCTTCATTCTGTCAGCTAAGCTTGGTGCATAAGGCAAAGATACACCTCCTGCCGGCCAGCACATTCAAGCTGCGCCCACTCCTGACCATTCAAAAAGCATGGAAAAGCGTCATCTTCTTCGCTCATCGGGCAGCGGTGGCGGCGGTAGGGATAACCGCCAAGTGATCAAGCGGCCTTTTTTTAGTTCGCAGATTGCCCCTACGTCATCAGGAGATAACTACAACGCCTACGATCTTCATTCTGTCAGCTACGCTGGGTGCATCTGGCAAAGATACACCCCCTGCCAGCCAGCACATTCAAGATACGCCCCGTCCTGACCATTCATAAAGCCTGGAAGAGCGTCGACTTCTTCACTCATGGGGCAGCGGTGGCGGCGGTAGGGACAACCGCAAAGTGATCAAGCGGCGTTTTTTTTACTTCGCAGATTGCCCCTACGTCATCAGGAGATAACTACAACGCGTACGATCTTCATTCTGTCAGCTACGCTGGGTGCATCTGGCAAAGATACACCCCCTGCCGGCCAGCACATTCATGATACGCCCCCTCCTGACCATTCATAAAGCCTGGAAGAGCCTCTTCTTCATTCATCGAAAAGCGGTGCCGGCGGTAGGGACAACCGCAAAGTGATCAAGCGGCTTTTTTTTAATTCGCAGATTGCCCCTACGTCATCAGAAGATAACTACAACGCGTACGATCTTCATTCTGTCAGCTAAGCTGGGTGCATAAGGCAAAGATACACCTCCTGCCGGCCTGCACATTCAAGCTGCGCCCACTCCTGACCATACAAAAAGCATGGAAGAGCGTCATCTTCTTCGCTCATCGGGCAGCGGTGGCGGCTGTAGGGACAACCGTAAAGTGATCTAGCGGCATTGTTTTACTTCGCAGATTGCCCCTACGTCATCAGAAGATAACTACAACGCTTACAATCTTCATTCTGTCAGCTACGCTGGGTGCATCTGGCAAAGATACACCCCCTGCCGGCCAGCACATTCAAGATATGCCCCCTCCTGACCATTCCTAAAGCCTGGAAAGGCGTCATCTTCACTCATCGGACAGCGGTGGCGGTGGTAGGGACAACCGCAAAGTGATCAAGTGGCGATTTTTTTACTTCGCAGACTGCCCCTGCGTCATCAGAAGATAACTACAACTCGTACGATCTTCATGCCGTCAGCTACGCTGGGTGCATCTGCCAAGGATACACCTCCTGCCGGCCAGCACATTCAAGCTGCGCCCAATCAGGACCATTCATAAAGCCTGGAAGAGCTTCTTCTTCATTCATCGGGCAGCGGTGGCGGCGGTAGGGATAACCGCAAAGTGATCAAGCGGCGTTTTTTTACTTCACAGATTGCCCCTACGGTATCAGGAGATAACTACAACGCGTACGATCTTCATTCTGTCAGCTACCCTGGGTGCATCTGGCAAAGATACACCTCCTGCCAGCCAGCACATTCAAGATATGCCCCCTCCTGACCATTCATAAAGCCTGGAAGAGCGTCATCATCTTTACTCATCGGGCAGCGGTGGCGGCGGTAGGGACAACAGCAATATGTTCAAGCGGCGTTTTTTAACTTCGCACATTGCCCCTACGTCATCACAAGATAACTACAACGCGTACGATCTTCATTCTGTCAGCTACGCTGGGTGCATCTGGCAAAGACACACCTCATGCCAGCCAGCACATTCAAGCTGCGCCCGCTCCGGACCATTCATAAAGCTTGGAAGAGCTTCTTCTTCATTCATCGGGCAGCGGTGGCGGCGGTAGGGACAACCGCAAAGTGATCAAGCGGCACTTTTTTACTTCGCAGATTGCCCCTACGTCTTCAGAAGATAACTACAACGCGTACGATCTGCATTCTGTCAGCTACGCTGGGTGCATCTGCCAAAGATACACGTCCTGCCAGCCAGCACATTCAAGCTGCGCCCGCTCTGGACCATTCATAAAGCCTGGAAGAGCTTCTTCTTCATTCATCGGCCAGCGGTGCCGGCGGTAGGGACAACCGCAAAGTGATCAAGCGGCGTTTTTTTTTACTTCGCAGATTGCCCCTACGTCATCAGAAGATAACTACAACGCGTACGATCTTCATTCTGTCAGCTAAGCTTGGTGCATGAGGCAAAGATACACCTCCTGCCGGCCAGCACATTCAAGCTGCGCCCACTCCTGACCATTCAAAAAGCATGGAAAAGCGTCATCTTCTTCGCTCATCGGGCAGCGGTGGCGGCGGTAGGGATAACCGCCAAGTGATCAAGCGGCGATTTTTTGTTCGCAGAATGCCCCTACGTCATCAGGAGATAACTACAACGCCTACGATCTTCATTCTGTCAGCTACGCTGGGTGCATCTGCCAAAGATACACCCCCTGCCGGCCAGCGTATTCAAGTTACAACCCCTCCTGACCATTCCTAAAGCCTGGAAAGGCGTCATCTTCACTCATCGGACAGCGGTGGCGGCGGTAGGGACAACCGCAAAGTGATCAAGCGGCGTTTTTTTTTACTTCGCAGATTGCCCCTGCGTCATCAGAAGATAACTACAACGCGTACGATCTTCATGCCGTCAGCTACGCTGGGTGCATCTGCCAAGGATACACCTCCTTCCGGCCAGCACATTCAAGCTGCGCCCACTCAGGACCATTCATAAAGCCTGGAAGAGCTTCTTCTTCATTCATCGGGCAGCGGTGGCGGCGGTAGGGACAACCGCAAAGTGATCAAGCGGCGTTTTTTTTACTTCGCAGATTGCCCCTACGTCATCAGAAGATAACTACAACGCGTACGATCTTCATTCTGTCAGCTACGCTGGGTGCATCTGGCAAAGATACACCCTCTACCAGACAGCACATTCAAGCTACGCCCCGTCCTGACCATTCATAAAGCCTGGAAGAGCGTCGACTTCTTCACTCATCGGGCAGCGGTGGCGGCGGTAGGGACAACCGCAAAGTGATCAAGCGGCGTTTTTTTTACTTCGCAGATTGCCCCTACGTCTTCAGAAGATAACTACAACGCGTACGATCTTCATTCTGTCAGCTACGCTGGGTGCATCTGGCAAAGATACACCCCTGCCGGCCATCACATTCAAGATACGCCCCCTCCTGACCATTCCTAAAGCCTGGAAGAGCGTCATCTTCTTTACTCATCGGGCAGCGGTGGCGGCGGTAGGGACAACCGCAATGTGTTCAAGCGGCGTTTTTTAACTTCGCACATTGCCCCTACGTCATCACAAGATAACAACAACGCGTACGATCTTCATTCTGTCAGCTAAGCTGGGTGCATCAGGCAAAGATACACCTCCTGCCGGCCAGCACATTCAAGCTGCGCCCGCTACTGACCATTCAAAAAGCATGGAAGAGCGTCAACTTCGCTCATCTGGCAGCGGTGGCGGCGGTAGGGACAAGCGCAAAGTGATCAAGCGGCGTTTTTTTTTTACTTCGCATATATCCCCCTACGTCATCAGAAGATAACTAGAAGGCGTACGATCTTCAGACCGTCAGCTATGCTCGGCGCATCTGCCAAAGATACAACCCCTGCCGGCAAGCACATTCAAGCTATGCCGCCCCCTGACCATTCATAAAGCCTGGATGAGCGTCATCTTCACTCATTGGGGAGCGGTGGCGGCGGTAGGGACAACCGCAAATTGATCAAGCGGCGTTTTTTTTACTTCGCAGATTGCCCCTACGTCATCAGGAGATAACTACAACGCCTACGATCTTCATTCTGTCAGCTACGCTGGGTGCATCTGGCAAAGATACAATCCCTGCCAGCCAGCACATTCAAGATACGCCCCCTCCTGACCATTCATAAAGCCTGGAAGAGCGTCATCTTCTTAACTCATCGGGCAGCGGTGGCGGCGGTAGGGACAAGCGCTAAGTGATCAAGCGGCGTTTTTTTTTACTTCGCATATATCCCCCTACGTCATCAGAAGATAACTACAAGGCGTACGATCCTAAGACCGTCAGCTACGCTGGGTGCATCTGCCAAAGATACACCCCCTACCAGACAGCACATTCAAGCTACGCCCCGTCCTGACCATTCATGAAGCCTGGAAGAGCGTCGACTTCTTCTCTCATCGGGCAGCGGTGGCGGCGGTAGGGACAACCGCAAAGTGATCAAGCGGCGTTTTTTTACTTCGCAGATTGCCCCTACGTCATCAGGAGATAACTACAACGCGTACGATCTTCATTCTGTCAGCTACGCTGGGTGCATCTGGCAAAGACACACCCCCTGCCGGCCAGCACATTCATGATACGCCCCCTCCTGACCATTCATAAAGCCTAGAAGAGCGTCATCTTCTTCACTCATCGGGCAGCGGCGGCGGCTTAGGGACAACCGCAAAGTGATCTAGCGGCGTTTTTTTACTTCGCAGATTGCCCCTACGTCATCAGGAGATAACTACAACGCGTACGATCTTCATTCTGTCAGCTACGCTGGGTGCATCTGGCAAAGATACACCCCCTGCCGGCCAGCACATTCAAGATACGCCCCCTCCTGACCATTCATAAAGCCTGGAAGAGCGTCATCTTCTTCACTCATCGGGCAGCGGTGGCGGCGGTAGGGACAAACGCAATGTGTTCAAGCAGCGTTTTTTTTTACTTCGCTGAATGCCCCCTACGTCATCAGAAGATAACTACAACGCTTACAATCTTCATTCTCTCAGCTACGCTGGGTGCATCTGGCAAAGATACACCCCCTGCCGGCCAGCACATTCAAGATACGCCCCCTCCTGACCATTCCTAAAGCCTGGAAAGGCGTCATCTTCACTCATCGGACAGCGGTGGCGGTGGTAGGGACAACCGCAAAGTGATCAAGCGGCGATTTTTTTACTTCGCAGACTGCCCCTACGTCATCAGAAGATAACTACAACGCGTACGATCTTCATTCTGTCAGCTACGCTGGGTGCATCTGCCAAAGATACACGTCCTGCCAGCCAGCACATTCAAGCTGCGCCCGCTCTGGACCATTCATAAAGCCTGAAAGAGCTTCTTCTTCATTCATCGGCCAGCGGTGCCGGCGGTAGGGACAACCGCAAAGTGATCAAGCGGCGTTTTTTTTTTACTTCGCAGATTGCCCCTACGTCATCAGAAGATAACTACAACGCGTACGATCTTCATTCTGTCAGCTAAGCTTGGTGCATAAGGCAAAGATACACCTCCTGCCGGCCAGCACATTCAAGCTGCGCCCACTCCTGACCATTCAAAAAGCATGGAAAAGCGTCATCTTCGCTCATCGGGCAGCGGTGGCGGCGGTAGGGATAACCGCCAAGTGATCAAGCGGCGTTTTTTTTAGTTCGCAGATTGCCCCTACGTCATCAGGAGATAACTACAACGCCTACGATCTTCATTCTGTCAGCTACGCTGGGTGCATCTGGCAAAGATACACCCCCTGCCAGCCAGCACATTCAAGATACGCCCCCTCCTGACCATTCATAAAGCCTGGAAGAGCGTCATCTTCTTAACTCATCGGGCAACGGTGGCGGCGGTAGGAACAAGCGCTAAGTGATCAAGCGGCGTTTTTTTTTACTTCGCATATATCCCCCTACGTCATCAGAAGATAACTACAAGGCGTACGATCTTAAGACCGTCAGCTACGCTGGGTGCATCTGCCAAAGATACACCCCCTACAAGACAGCACATTCAAGCTACGCCCCGTCCTGACCATTCATAAAGCCTGGAAGAGCGTCGACTTCTTCACTCATGGGGCAGCGGTGGCGGCGGTAGGGACAACCGCAAAGTGATCAAGCGGCGTTTTTTTTACTTCGCAGATTGCCCCTACGTCATCAGGAGATAACTACAACGCGTACGATCTTCATTCTGTCAGCTACGCTGGGTGCATCTGGCAAAGATACACCCCCTGCCGGCCAGCACATTCATGATACGCCCCCTCCTGACCATTCATAAAGCCTGGAAGAGCCTCTTCTTCATTCATCGGAAAGCGGTGCCGGCGGTAGGGACAACCGCAAAGTGATCAAGCGGCTTTTTTTTACTTCGAAGATTGCCCCTACGTCATCAGAAGATAACTACAACGCGTACGATCTTCATTCTGTCAGCTAAGCTGGGTGCATAAGGCAAAGATACACCTCCTGCCGGCCTGCACATTCAAGCTGCGCCCACTCCTGACCATACAAAAAGCATGGAAGAGCGTCATCTTCTTCGCTCATCGGGCAGCGGTGGCGGCTGTAGGGACAACCGCAAAGTGATCTAGCGGCGTTTTTTTTTACTTCGCAGATTGCCCCTACGTCATCAGAAGATAACTACAACGCGTACGATCTTCATTCTGTCAGCTACGCTGGGTGCATCTGGCAACGATACACCCCCTGCCGGCCAGCACTTTCAAGATACGCCCCCTCCTGACCATTCATAAAGCCTGGAAGAGCGTCATCTTCTTCACTCATCGGGCAGCGGTGGCGGCGGTAGGGACAACCGCAATGTGTTCAAACGGCGTTTTTTTTACTTCCCTGATTGCCCCCTACGTCATCAGAAGATAACTACAACGCTTACAATCTTCATTCTGTCAGCTACGCTGGGTGCATCTGCCAAAGATACACCCCCTGCCAGACAGCACATTCAAGCTACGCCCCGTCTTGACCATTCATAAAGCCTGGAAGAGCGTCGACTTCTTCACTCATCGGACAGCGGTGCCGGCCATAGGGACAACAGCAAAGTGACCAAGCGGCGGTTTTTTTTTTACTTCCCAGATTGCCCCCTACCTCATCAGAAGATAACTACAACGCGTACGATCTTGCGACCGTCAGTTATGCTGGCCGCAGCTGACAAAATACACCCCCTGCCTGCCAGCATATTCAAGCTGCGCCCCCTCCTTACCATTCATAAAGCCTGGAAGAGCGTCATCTTCACTCATCGGACAGCGGATGCGGCGGTAGGGACAACCGCGGAGTGATCAAACGGCGTTGTTTTACTTCGCAGATTGCCCCCTTCGTCATCATAACTACAAGGCGTACGATGTTCATTCTGTTAGCTACGCTGGGTGCGTCTGCCAAAGAGACAACTCCTGCCGGCCAGCACATTCAAGCTGCGCCCCCTCCCGACCGTTCATAAAGCCTGGAAGAGCCTCATCTTCACTCATCGGACAGCGGTGCCGGTGGTAGGGACAACCGCAAAGTGATCAAGTGGCGTTTTTTTTTACTTCGCAGATCGCCCCCTACGTCATCAGAAGATAACTACAACGCGTACGATCTTCATTCTGTCAGCCACGCTGGGTGCATCTGGCAGAGATACACCTCCTGCTGGCCAGAACATTCAAGCTGCGCCCCCTCCCGACCATTCATAAAGCCTGGAAGAGCGTCATCTTCCCTCATCGGACAGCGGTGGAGGAGGTAGAGACAACCGCAATGTGATCAAGCGGCGTTTTTTTTACTTCGCATATTGCCCACTTCATCATCATAAGATAACTACAACGCGTACGATGTTCATTCTGTCAGCTACGCTGGGTGCATCTGCCAAAGATACACCTCCTGCCGGCCAGCACATTAAAGCTACGCCCCGTCCTAACCATTCATGAAGCCTGGAAGAGCGTCGAATTCTTCACTCATCGGGCAGCGGTGGCGGCGGTAGGGACAACCGCAAAGTGATCAAGCGGCGTTTTTTTTACTTCCCAGATTGCCCTCTACGTCATCAGAAGATAACTACAACGCGCACGATCTTCATTATGTCAGCTGCGCTGGGTGCATCTGGCAATGATCCACCCACTGCCGGCCAGCACATTTAAGATACGCCCCCTCTTGACCATTCATAAAGCCTGGAAGAGCGTCATCTTCACTCATCGGACAGCGAATGCGGCGGTAGGGACAACCGCAAAATGATCAAGCGGCGTTTTTTTTCTTCGCAGATTGCCCCTACGTCATCAGAAGATAACTACAACGCGTACGATCTTCATTCTGTTAGCTACGATCGGTGCATCTGGCAAAGATACACACCCCGCCCGAGAGCGCATTCAAGCTACGCCCCGTCCTGACCATTCATAAAGCCTGGAAGAGCGTCGACTTCTTCACTCATCGGGCAGCGGTGCCGGGGGTAGGGACAACGCAAAGTGATCAAGCGGCGTTTGTTTTCCTTCGCAGATTGCCCCTACATCATCAGAAGATAACTACAACACGTACGATCTTCAGACCGTCAGTTATGCTGGGCGCAGCTGACAAAGATACACCCCATGCCAGCCAGCATATTCAAGCTGCGCCCCCTCCTGACCATTCATAAAGCCTGGAAGGGCGTCATCTTCTTTACTCATCGGGCAGCGGTGGCGGAGGTAGGGACAACCGCAATCTGTTCAAGCGGCGTTTTTTAACTTCGCACATTGCCCCTACGTCATCACAAGATAACTACAACGCGTACGATCTTCATTCTGTCAGCTACGTTGGGTGCATCTGCCAAGGATACACCTCCTGCCGGCCAGCACATTCAAGCTGCGCCCGCTCCGGACCATTCACAAAGCCTGGAAGAGCTTCTTCGTTCATAGGGCAGCGGTGGTGGCGGTAGGGATAAACGCAAAGTGATCAACCGGCGATTTTTTACTTCGCAGATTGCCCCTACGTCATCAGAAGATAACTACAACGCGTACGATCTTCATTCAGTCAGCTACGCTGGGTGCATCTGCCAAAGATACACGTCCTGCCAGCCAGCACATTCAAGCTGCGCCCACTCTGGACCATTCATAAAGCTGGAAGAGCTTCTTCTTATTTCATCGGCCAGCGGTGCCGGCGGTAGGGACAACCGCAGTGATCAAGCGGCGTTATTTTTTACTTCGCAGATTGGCCCTACGTCATCAGTAGATAACTACAACGCGTACGATCTTCATTATGTCAGCTACGCTGGGTGCATCTGGCAATGATACACACCCTGCCGGCCAGCACATTCAAGATACGCCCCCTCCTGGCCATTCATAAAGCCTGGAAGAGCGTCATCTTCTTTACTCATCGGGCAGTGGTGGCGGCGGTAGGGACAACCGCAGTGTGTTCAAGGGGCGTTTTTTTTTACTTCGCACATTGCCTCTACGTCATCAGAAGATAACTACAACGCGTACGATGTTCATTTCGTCAGCTATGCTTGGTGCATCTGCAAAAGATACACCCCCTACCAGCCACCACATTCAAGCTACGCCCCGTCTTGACCATTCATAAAGCCTGGAAGAGCGTCGACTTCTTCACTTATCGGACAGCGGTGCCGGCCGTAGGGACAACAGCAAAGTGACCAAGCGGCTGTTTTTTTTACTTCCCAGATTGCCCCTACCTCATCAGAAGATAACTACAACGCGTACGATCTTGCGATCGTCAGTTATGCTGGCCGCAGCTGACAAAGATACACCCCCTGCCTGCCAGCATATTCAAGCTCCGCCCCCTCCTGACCATTCATAAAGCCTGGAAGAGCGTCATCTTCACTCATCGGACAGCGGATGCGGCGGTAGGGACAACCCCAAAGTGATCAAGCTGAGTTTTTTTTTCTTCGCAGATTGCTCCTACGTCATCAGAAGATAACGACAACGCGTACGATCTTCATTCTGTTAGCTACGCTGGGTGCATCTGCCAAAGATACAACTCCTGCCGGCCAGCACATTCAAGCTGCGCCCACTCCCGACCATTCATAAAGCCTGGAAGAGCATCACCTTCACTCATCGGACAGCGGTGCCGGTGGTAGGGACAAACGCAAAGTGATCAAACGGCTTTTTGTTTACTTCGCAGATTGCCCCCTTCGTCATCATAAGATAACTACAACGCGTACGATGTTCATTCTGTCAGCTACGCTGAGTGCATCAGCCAAAGATACACACCCTGCCGGCCACCACATTCAAGCTGCGCCCCCTCCCGACCATTCATAAAGCCTGGAAGAGCGTCATCTTCACTCATCGGGCAGCGGTGGCGGCGGTAGGGACAACCGCAAAGTGATCAAACGGCGTTTTTTTACTTCGCAGATTGCCCCCTTCGTCATCATAAGATAACTACAAGGCGTACGATGCTCATTCTGTTAGCTACGCTGGGTGCATATGCCAAAGATACACCCCCTGCCGGCCAGCACATTAAAGCTACGCCCCCTCCTGACCATTCATAAAGCCTAGAAGAGCGTCATCTTCACTCATTGGACAGCGGTGCCGGCGGTAGGGACAACCGCAAAGTGATAATAATAATAATAATTGGTTTTTTGGGGAAAGGAAATGGCGCAGTATCTGTCTCATATATCTTTGGACACCTGAACCGCGCCGTAAGGGAAGGGATATAGGAGGGAGTGAAAGAAGAAAGGAAGAATAGATGCCGTAGTGGAGGGCTCCGGAATAATTTCGACCACCTGGGGATCTTTAACGTGCACTGACATCGCACAGCACACGGGCGCCTTAGCGTTTTTCCTCCATAAAAACGCAGCCGCCGCGGTCGGGTTCGAACCCGGGAACTCCGGATCAGTAGTCGAGCGCCCTAACCACTGAGCCACCGCGGCGGGGCATCAAGTGGCGTTTTTTTTACTTCGCAGATTGCCCCCTACGTCATCAGAAGATAACTACAACGCGTACGATCTTCATTCTGTCAGCCACGCTGGGTGCATCTGGCAGAGATACACCTCGTGCCGGGCAGCACATTCAAGCTGCGCCCCCTCCCGACCATTCATAAAGCCTGGAAGAGCGTCATCTTCCCTCATCGGACAGCGGTGGCGGAGGTAGAGACAACCACAATGTGTTCAAGCAGCGTTTTTTCTACTTCGCTAATTGCCATTTACGTCATCAGAAGATAACTACAACGCGTATAATCTTCATTCTGTCAGCTACGCTCGGTGCATCTGCCAAAGATACACCCCCTGCCGGCTAGCATATTCAATCTGCGCCCCCTCCTGACCATTCATAAAGCCTGCAAGAGCGTCATCTTCACTCATCTGGCAGCGGTGGCGGCGATAGGGACAACCGCAAAGTGATCAAGCGGCGTTTTTTTTACTTCGCAGAATGCCCCAACGTCATCAGAAGATAACTACAACGCGTACGATCTTCATTCCCTCAGCTACGCTGGGTGCGTCTGGCAAAGATACACCCCCTGCCGGCCAGCACTTTCAAGATACGCCCCCTCCTGACCATTCATAAAGCCTGGAAGAGCGTCATCTTCTTCCCTCATCGGGCAGCGGTGGCGGTGGTAGGGACAACCGCAATGTGTTCAAGCGGCGTTTTTTTTTTACTTCGCACATTGCCCCTACGTCATCACAAGATAACTACAACGCTTACGATCATTTTGTCAGCTACGCTGGGTGCATCTGCTAAAGATACACCCCCTCCCGGCCAGCATATTCAAGCTGCGCCCCCTCCTGACCATTCATAAAGCCTTGAAGAGCGTCATCTTTACTCATCGGGCAGCGGTGGCGGCGGTAGGAAGAACCGCAATGTGTTCAAGCGGCGGTTTTTTTTATTTCGCAGATTGCCCCTACGCCATCACAAGATAACTACAACGCGTACGATCTTCATTTTGTCAGCTACGCTGGGTGCATCTGCAAAAGATACACCCCCTGCCGGCCAGCATATTCAAGCTGCGCCCCCTCCTGACCATTCATAAAGCCTGGAAGAGCGTCATCTTCACTCATCCGACAGCGGTGGCGGCGGTAAAGACAACCGCAGTGTGTTCAAGCGGCGTTTTTTTTTTACTTCGCAGATTGCCCCTACGTCATCAGAAGATAACTACAACGCGTACTATCCTCATTCCGTCAGCTACTCTCCCTGCCGGCAAGCACAATCAAGCTACGCCCCCTCCTGACCATTCGTAAAGCCTGGTAGAGCGTCATCTTCTTCACTCATTGGGCAGCGGTGGCGGCTGTAGGGACAACCGCAAAGTGTTCAAGCTGCAGTTTTTTTTTACTTCGCAGATTGCCCCTACGTCATCAGAAGATAAGTACAACGCGTACGATCCTCATTCCGTCAGCTACTCTCCCTGCCGGCAAGCACAATCAAGCTACGCCCCCTCCTGACCATTCGTAAAGCCTGGTAGAGCGTCATCTTGAATTGGATGTTAAGAAAACAAAATTCATGCTTTTCCACCCAAGAATTAAGCCAGTAGATCAGTACATCTCACTTCAGTTTAATAACTTAAGAATTGAAGAAGTGCATAGCATTCGGTTTCTTGCTGTGTATTTCCGTAGTGATCTACGTCGGACCGATCACGTGAACATCAGATTGAAAATGGCCAGATATTTATGTGTGATTTATAAAGGAAGACACCTTCTCCCACAGAAGGTTAAAAACAATTATATTTTGCTCTGGTTCACTGTGATGCCATATATTCCAATCTAGTACGAGGTACCTGCAATAAAACTGATTCACATAAGTTATTTGCTCTCCAGAAAAGAGCCTAACGTGCCTTTTGTATAAGTCCAACTGATGAAACAAATCTCTTCAAAACTTTTTATGCACGCAGTTTCCTTGACTGTTACAACTTTCTCTTAGCGATTCACATGTTCTATAAATTTAAGAAGAATTTCACTTCTTTCCAGAATATGTACCTTTCTGGAAACATTTAATATGAATTGCGCGTGGTTTTCCTATTTACTACAAGGTCCAGAACTAATTATCGAACACAAAGTATAATTAACCAAATTGCAGCCTTATGTAATGCGCACCCATGTTTAGTGGAAATGGCTCAAGGTGCTACAAGCTCTATTGCCTTTAAGAAGAAATTGAAGTTGCCCTTTCCTGTTTTGTAATTTTGCGATTACTTGAGTTTATTTGGTACTGTTGTTTTCTATCAGTGTTGTGGATTTTCTGTTGCCTCTGTAACTATATTCCAGTGTATTTTGTCAATTTTTCAAATAATTTTTGTTTTTCTAGTTATAACCTGTGTTGTATTTTTATGTTTAGACAGTTCAGCGGAACGGCGTCATGTTTCCGTTTTTTTAGATTTTAGTATAGTCTTCTGTTTCGTCTTTGTCATCAGGTTTGCTACCCTAAAGTATGCTGTTCTTTTACCGAGTGATTTCTGTATTTTATATATGATTTGCCGTTTAGGCAACAGTGTCCTGATGTGTAAGCCGGGGTGGAGGCCTCGTCAGGAGGCATGCTCTGTCTGCCTCCTTTTGCCTCTGCCCGGGGGCATGTTGTAGATATGGCCGAATGAACTTTTCAATTCAATGCAATTCAATGCCCAACCGGAGAGGTGTTCGCCAGCATGCTCTATAACATCAGGAAATTATGCGTTCACATTAAGGTGCAAAAGCAAGCTTAGCTTCCTCCAGATTACATGTGATATGCGCATATTTTCATTGCAGAAAATGATTAGGTAGTGTGATGACCCCCATAATGCGCAGGTCCACACGGGACGGAGAGGCAAAGAGACACCGTATGGCTCAGTTTAAACAAACAGGTATATTCAATAATTACACATGATTAAGGTTATACATCAGAGGCTGGGGCGTCCGAGCTTACGTGCCGACGACTTCATGGGGGCGATGGAGTGGCTCCGGAGTTGGGCTCGAGCGGTTGCTGGCAGAAGCTGCACGCCGTCGGGCTTCGGCGCTGAAGGCCCTCTTGGCGAACGATGTCGTCCTGAGCGTTCTTCTTCCGTTTCTTCGAGGATGGTTCACAAACCCTTCCTCTAGTGTCGTTCGGCTTGGAAGATGAACAGGAGGCGAGCTTGTAGATGATGACAGCAGAGCATAATTTTACAACAGAACAAACTTTGCACTACTTTACTCATCGACCGGGCAGGTTAGTGCCTAAGTAGCATCACATTACATGCTAAGCATGGAGCCCAGCTCAGACTGGACTGCATCCGTTTACATGTGCTTTTAAGCACTTGATTAACAAAGGACTAAGGGCGGTCATTTCCAGTGGCCCGCCCAAAGCATCAATTCTCCAATCCAAAATAACATGCGAGATGGGGACCACCCCTTGGGTTGGGCTTAGCCTCGAACCCAGAGTCTGTTAACAATACAAACTAAATAAACAACAAAAAACGCCACCACTCTCTCTCAAGTGAGAGTATACACAGGCTCTCTCTTCGGAGCTAATTCACTAGCGCCTGTCTTTCCACATTTCTTGGCGAGTACTGCCTGTCCGCCATGACAGGTGTCCGTCACGGCCCTTCTGGGAAGCTGTGGGTGCCTTCCCGGCGATAGCCCACGACAAAGGGGGGGGGGGGGGGGAAAGAATGTTGTCTTCGCGGTAGCGCATAGCGTCGGCTGTGGTACGGCGCGCTCTGGCCCGCTGACAGCTCCCTTGTCCTGGAATGTTCCCGGAAATTGGGGAGGATAAAGCCTGTTTCCCCGGGGCGGCGGCGGGTCCGGTTGTTCTGGTCGTCACTCAAAGAGCATGGCTGGGTAATTGATGATGCCGCTGTCACGGGTCTCCGTCTACGCCGCGCCGTCGAACGTGGATCCTCGTAGCACACACGGAATGTCACACTCGCTCACCCTCCAGAAGAATGTTCTCCGAACATTTGAGTCCACGCAGCTCCCGTTGTCTTTCTGAATCGCCTCGCACAGTGCGTCCGACAAAACACTTTTCGCTGCACTCAACACCACTGCACAACACCATATGCCTCCGCTGTCAATACTGGCGTCTCCAGGGGCAGCACTGATCTTCTTTTACAGATAAACATGAAACTCAGCACCCAAGCCTCTCCTTTCTAGTCCAAACTGGACGAAATAAATTTACCACAGTTACAAAGGAGCTCCCACTTCTAGCACGATCACGGCACAGACAAAAATATAGATAACGAAAGGAAGTAGGGCAGGTTCTGCATGCGCTCCGCATGCTCTCCTGTGAAGGTGTTACTTAATGACAGAAAGGTTTAACTACCAACTCCGATAACTTAACACATAAGCACATAGCAATGTTATGAGCTGTGGCATTACACAATTCTAACCAGTTCAAAACTCCGCTCTGTTTACGCCATTAGTCCGACTTAGCTTTCCGATTTCGCAGCGGATATCGGCCTTCATGAGTCATACTAAGTAAGTATGTGCCCCTTTGTCTGCTTTGGGACTCGCGAGGGCTCGTGGCAGGAGCCTCTCCTGGCGTTATCTGCGCGGCAACCTCGCGCGCTTCTTCTTCTAGCAATGCATGAAGTAAATCCGGTGGCATTCTGGCCGTCACCTCAGGCGCCTGCCGAACAGATGCAGGAGAGGGCGTTTCTTGCGAACTATCTGCGCGCTCCGCTTCACTTCTGTCCCCATCAAAATCCGCGCTTTCCCTTTCCTCATTTCGTGAATACTGAACCGGTGCCGACTTGAGGCGATTTGCGTGTATCCTTATCAAACGCCGGTTCACGTCTCGGACTCTGAAGTTTACCGGAGAAAGCTTCTCGACAACCTCGCACGGTCCTCTCCACTTCGTCTGGAACTTACGAGCTAGCCCAATCTGCCTTCGGCAGTTTTCAATGTACACGCTGTCCCCCACATCAAACGGCGCGTCTCTAGCACTGCGATCGTGCACCTCCTTCCTGCGCTTCGCCGCTTTCTTTAAGGACTCCTTTGCGATGTCCCTCGCCACTTGCAAGCGCGATTCTAGCTCAACCTTATAGTCGTCCAGTGAAGCGTATGGGACACGACGGGGGCCCTCTGGCACTTCACTAGGCTGGTCCGGGTCTCGGCCGTAGAGAAGAAAGAATGGCGATTCGCCCGTGCTCTCGTGTGCTGCGGAATTGTAGGCAAACATTGCATACGGGAGCCACAAGTCCCAGTCCCGCTGGTCGCGCGAAACAAAATGCGACAGGTCGCTCCACCGCGCCGTTGCAAGCCGGATGGTACGGTGTTGTCTGCTTCTTAGCGATCTTAAGCAGCTCGCAAACTCTCCTCATTAGCTGCGACACGAAGTTCGTTCCCCGATCTGTCAAGAGTTGCCTCGGGGGTCCATGTCGGAGCACGATCTGTTCGACAAATGCTCTTGCAACCGTGTCTGCCTTCTCATCTGGGAGTGCTACCGCTTCCGCGTATTTTGAAAGGTGGTCGACAAATACTAAAATGTACTTGTTTCCGGAAGTGGTCGTGGGCAATGGGCCCATTATGTCCATACCTGTCCACTCGAAGGGAGCCGAAACCTCAGGGAACGGCTGAATTGGAGCTGGTCTTCGTCCCTTGGGTGTTTTTCTTTCGAGACAGGAATGACACTTCGCACAGTAGTCTCTAACATCCTGTCGCATGCCACTCCAAAAGTACAAACGCTCCACACGCCTGCGTGTCTTCGCTACGCCAAAATGACCGGCGCATGGCGCATCGTGAAACGCGCGAAGAACCCTTTCTGTCCACGACCGAGGTATGACGACTCTCTCCCAAGCGGTTTTCTCTGGTCTCCCTTTCCTGGTTGGCCTCGTGCGCCGACACAGGGTGCCGTCTTTGTCAATGAAATAACCTAGCTGTTCGGGGTTAGACGGTGCGCCCTCTAAGCTTTCGATTATTCGCTTCAGGTCAGGATCTTTGCACTGCTCTGTGCGTAATTCGGCGGGGTCGACTACGGGGACAAACTCATCTATAGCTGCCACGGCAGCTGTGCGGCTGAGTGCATCAGCATTCAGATGTGTCTTTCCTGACTTGTACTCAACTTCAAAGCAGTATTCCTGCAGGTGTAGATTCCATCTAGCGAGTCGCGAGCTAGGGTCCCTGACACTCATCACCCATTTCAGAGGATGGCAGTCTGTGACTAGCTTGAATTACCGGCCGTAAAGGTAGCATCTGAAGTGCTTTACTGCCCAGACAACGGCGAGGCACTCCCTTTCCGTAGCTCCGTACTTTTGCTCTGTGGGGCTCAGCTGTCGGCTAGCAAAAGCAACGGGATGTTCTTTGCCCTCGATAACCTGAGATAGCACGGCACCAACTGCGAACTTTGACGCATCTGTGGCCATAACGAAGGGCAAATTAAAATCCGGGTGGCGCAACAGCGGTGCACTCATTAGCTTCCTTTTCAGGGCCCCAAAAGCATTCTCCGCGTTTTCGTCCCAGCGGAAGGCGACATTTTTGGCTGTTAAGGCGGTGAGCGGCTTAGCGAGCTTGGCGAACTCCTCTATGTGCCTTCGGTAGTAACCGATCAGGCCGAGAAACTGCCGGACCTGGCGGACGCTAGTCGGGGATGGAAAATCCGAGACACACCTTAGTTTCTCAGGGTCCGGTCGCACGCCGTCAGCTGAAACAACGTGCCCGAGGTATTTCACCTCGTTTTTGAGGAATTGGCACTTAGAGGGCTTCTGCTTGAGACCCGCTGCTCTTAGTCGTACCAAAACCTGCTCAATATCGCGCAAATGGTTATCAAAACTGTCACTGTATATGATAATGTCATCCATATACACGAAGCACAGCCTCCCCAGAAGACCTGCCAGGATAACATCAGCGGTTCTCTGCCAGACAGCAGGGCTGTTGGCCAGATCCATCGGCATTCTTTTCCATTCATAGTGCCCTGAGGGCGTGTTGAATTGCGTTTTCTCGGCATCTGCCGGATCCATTGCTATCTGCCAGAATCCCGCCGCCATGTCCACTACCGTGAAGTACCTGGCAGAGCCCAGCTGAGAAAGCGTCTCCTGTATATTGGGGATGGGGTATGGATCGATGCGAGTTACGGCATTTAGTTTGCGGTAGTCCACTACCAATCGATACGAGCCATCTGGCTTTTCCACCAATAGTGCTGGTGCTCCCCAGGGTGACTTTGAGTGTTCGACAATGCCGCGATCAATCAGGTCCTGCACCTGCCGCTCCATCTCCTCACGTTGGGAGTAAGGAATCTTGTACGCACGCTGGTAAACGGGCGATGAAGTGCCGGTTTCTATCCTGTGCTTTATAACGCCACAGCAGCCCAAATCCAGGTTGGACGCGGCGAATACTTCCGAGTAGTCGTTCAGCAAACCAGCCAGAGCCTCCCTCTCCCTGGATTTTACGTGAGAAAGATCGAACGACACCTTTGGAGCAGCCGAAGGACTAGCATGCTCTACAGTTGCGAGTACCGTATCGGTGGGCTCACGTTGCTCTATCGCAGAGGTGAAGAAAGCCAATGTTTTGTTCTTGGGAAGGCTCAGTGGCTGCTGGCTACAGTTAACCACTCGTAGGGGCACATTGTGGGCGTCATTAACTGTCACGAGGCACGCGGCTGCCTTCAGGCCATTGCTGAGAGAGTCGACCGGCTCAAGCACTCCCACGGCGCCGCTCTCTACATCTGAAGGCACAAACGCGTACAAAATGTGCTCCGACCAAGGAAGGACGACCGCCTCCTCGACCAGCCGGACGGCAACCCGCGAATATACCTTCTCCAATGATCCCACTCTTTGACGGGTGTCAATATCGGTAATGCGAATCTCAGCCCCTCTCCTGTTCAAAAACGGAACTTTTGAGCCGCCCGCATTAACCTCTTCCTCAGAGAATGAGACTACTACCTTCCCCTTTCTCAAAAAATCCTGCCCTAATATACCTGACACTCCGTTTGGCAGAGACACCGTGTCCGGGCATACGTAGCAGGGGTGCTCCAATGCAATTCCGCCGAGAGAGAAGTGTAACCGGTAGAGTCCACTTATGCCAAGAGGATCCCCCGTTATGCCTACAAATTTGGTTGCCATACCACCAGACGCTTCCAACACCTCGCGGTCCCCCTTCCTTCGAAGCGTGTTAAAACTGCTCTCCTTAAGCAATGTCACCTTTGACCCCGTATCTATCAACAATTCCATACAACAACCATTTAACTTGCAACGCACAACAGGGCATGCCTCGTCGGCCACACAAACTACCACCACCTCATCATCTACTGCTCCCTCCCCACGCTCCTCAGGCTGGGGAGGACTAACTAGTTTTTTTGACTCGGTATCTGGAGCCCCGCTGTAGGCTTGCTTAGGGCGTGTCTCGCCTGCTTCTCTTTGTGGCTCCCCACGGCGCACGTTTTGGCAGAACCTGGCGATGTGTCCGCGACCCTGGCAAGCGAAGCATACGATTTCTTCAAAATCTCGCATACCGCGCCTGTAGCTTTGTGGCGGTCTCCGGTTTCCAGCGAATGGGCGCTGTTGAGCGCGCGCTTCAACCTGGCATTCTACCTGCTGAGATAGCAGCTGTTCTAAGCGATCTAACCGCTCTGTCAAGAGAGCAACCTCAGGGTTGAGCACCGCTCTCTCTATGACGCGTACTCTCGCTGCGGCTGTTGTTAACGCCTCATTTTGTTCCTCATCCAATGCGGCCTCCACGGCTTTGTCGAAATTGCTCGGCTTGCGCGAGAGCACGAACCGGCGCACGGGGTCTTGCAGACCAGCCAGGAACAAAGCGGTCATTTCCTCTTTAAGTATATCCTCCGCGTATTTCTTCTTAAGCTGGTCTCCTTCCTCCTCCCTGCTTAACGTATCGCGCGCTAAGCGCTGAAGCCGCGACGCAAACGTTCGCACGTCCTCCCCTACCATCTGTCCGGCGTCACGGAACCTCTGTACTCGCACGTGACGTGGTTCAGTGTCAAAATGCTCAAACGCGAGCTTCTTAAATTCCGCAAATGATTTTGTGGATTTTACTTTTTCGTCTCGCCATGCAAAATCATGAGCAGCTCCTGCAATCTTACACCTCGCCATTCCCAGCATTTGAGCATCGGACCATCCCCCCATTTTCCCCATCTCTTCTAGCATGGAAAAGAAATCGCAGATTGGAACCCCTGTCTTATCTCCCGTAAACGTCGGAATGACGCTTCCTAATGCCAGCATGCTTGCTCCGAGCGACGGCTGTGGAGTGGGAGCTCCCTCAGATACAGTCATTTTTTTTTTCAAGCCCTCCAGTGCCTCAAGCCTCTCAAATGGGGGTAAAAGTCCCACAATCAGTCCCGTGATTCCCTTTTGATTACAATTTTGAAGTCATGAATGTCACAGCATTCAGAGGACATTTGCTTTTGAGACCCCACTCCTGACACCAGTGTGATGACCCCCATAATGCGCAGGTCCACACGGGACGGAGAGCCAAAGAGACACCGTATGGCTCAGTTTAAACAAACAGGTATATTCAATAATTACACATGATTAAGGTTATACATCAGAGGCTGGGGCGTCCGAGCTTACGTGCCGACGACTTCATGGGGGCGATGGAGTGGCTCCGGAGTTGGGCTCGAGCGGTTGCTGGCAGAAGCTGCACGCCGTCGGGCTTCGGCGCTGAAAGCCCTCTTGGCGAACGATGTCGTCCTGAGCGTTCTTCTTCCGTTTCTTCGAGGATGGTTCACAAACCCTTCCTCTAGTGTCGTTCGGCTTGGAAGATGAACAGGAGGCGAGCTTGTAGATGATGACAGCAGAGCATAATTTTACAACAGAACAAACTTTGCACTACTTTACTCATCGACCGGGCAGGTTAGTGCCTAAGTAGCATCACATTACATGCTAAGCATGGAGCCCCAGCTCAGACTGGACTGCATCCGTTTACATGTGCTTTTAAGCACTTGATTAACAAAGGACTAAGGGCGGTCATTTCCAGTGGCCCGCCCAAAGCATCAATTCTCCAATCCAAAATAACATGCGAGATGGGGACCACCCCTTGGGTTGGGCTTAGCCTCGAACCCAGAGTCTGTTAACAATACAAACTAAATAAACAACAAAAACGCCACCACTCTCTTTCAAGTGAGAGTATACACAGGCTCTCTCTTCGGAGCTAATTCACTAGCGCCTGTCTTTCCACATTCTTGGCGAGTACTGCCTGTCCGCCATGACAGGTGTCCGTCACGGCCCTTCTGGGAAGCTGTGGGTGCCTTCCCGGCGATAGCCCACGACAAGGGGGGGGGGGGGGGGGGGAGGGAAAGAATGTTGTCTTCGCGGTAGCGCATAGCGTCGGCTGTGGTACGGCGCGCTCTGGCCCGCTGACAGCTCCCTTGTCCTGGAATGTGCCCGGAAATTGGGGAGGATAAAGCCTGTTTCCCCGGGGCGGAGGCGGGTCCGGTTGTTCTGGTCGTCACTCAAAGAACATGGCTGGGTAATTGATGATGCCGCTGTCACGGGTCTCCGTCTACGCCGCGCCGTCGAACGTGGATCCTCGTAGCACACACGGAATGTCACAGTAGTATACAGGGTGCCCATGCTATTTTTATCCAAGGGTTAAAAAAGCAGATATTTGAGTTAGGCCAGGGAAACTGCTTACGTACACCTACCAACCGGCTTGCGCAGCATAGGAGTTTTTGTTTTTGAGTTAATTATATAGCAATTAAGATCATTTTTCTAAATGCGTAATTATCAAATTTATACAGCAGATGTGAATAGCAAAGTTGGAGCGCACCTTCAGGAACCCTTATTCCATTTATTTGCGATAAAGAAGGCCTCGCGTATATATTTTTTCTCCGCTCCAAAGAAAGCCCGCGAAATACAAAAACAATCACGTGACTAGCGTAATTCGCGCGCCACGATTGTACTCTCAAATCGTGGCTTGAGTGAACCAAATCAGCCGCTGGTATGGCGAGACCCCATTGCTCCGGCAGGCCGATGTGTTGTCGACGGTGCTTGCACCGTCAGGCTTGCAGACTGGCTCGCGTGGGCGTGGCAACCACCGTCGGCATACCGGCCTGCCGTAGCAATGGGGTCGTCGCGCCATGCCAGCAGCTGATTACGTTCACTCAAGAAACGATTTCAGAGTAGCACAATCGTGGCGCGCGGATAGTCACGTGAATTTTTTTTTATTTCGCGGGTTTTCTTTTGAGCTCGGAAAAAAAGATACACGCGAGGCTTTCTTTATCGCAAATAAATGGAATCGGGGTTTCTGAAGGCGCTCTCCAACTTTGCTATTCACATCTGCTGTCTAAAGTTGATAATTACGCATTAAAAATTATTTTGATTGCGAATTATTTAACTGCAAAACAAAAATTTTCTATGATGCGCAAGCCGGTTGGTTGGTGTATGTAATCGTTTTCCCTGGCCTACCACAAATATCTTCTTTTCAACCCTTGGCTAAGGTTAGCCTGGACACCCTGTATATCTTACGGTTTTTTAGCATTACAGTAAGTTTTTTGCGATATGATTTGAATTTGGTAAACATTGCTGTATCCTTAGTTTTTATGAGCTGGGCGCATAGGGCGTTTTTGTGTCGAATCATTGTAAGTAGCTCATAAGTCAACCACGATTTGCGTGCCTTGCGTGGTTTCTTTACTAATTTGAAAGGAAAATTTAATTGTATTTGTGAATGAAAAGTTCAATAAAGGTGTTGTAGGCTGATCCCTCTGGCTAGATTGATAAACCCTAGCCCATGTTTCTTGCCTGATGGCTTCGCGGAACGTTTCAAGATGTGGCGGTGTTATCACTTGAATATAATTTTCATAGCGAACATTCTGCGAGATATTGCATGCTTTCTCGACTAAAAAGAATATGGCCAAGTGATCGCTAATGTCGGTGTAAATTGAGTCCGCAGTAGTGCAGTCCACATTTATGTTTGTTATAAATGCGTCTAATAAAGAAGTACTTTTCCGTGTAATTCGTGTCGGATGGGTAATGCCGTTGGTAAGACCTCTGGGTGTAATTGATGATTGTATTTCCTCTTGAATGGAAGTAGATGCTAGCCTGTTCACGTTAATTTACAATCTTAGTCCGGAAAGTTCCGAGACTGAGTCCATCAAAAAAATGTGTTTAACCTTGAAATCATTTGTGCAGCACCCCTTCGAAATAACCTCCCTTGAAGTCTATACACAGCTTCCAACGCATCTTGAGGTTTTGGAAACAGAAAACGCTCCTTTTCGCAGGGCTGTCACCTTTTTTGTCGTGGCGTCTTGAATGGCCTCCACGTTCCCCACCCAGCGACCTTTTAGGGCTCTCTTCACACGAGGAAACAGGAACAAATTTCACAGGAAGAGATCAGGCGAGTATGGCGGATGGAGAAATACAGTAATGCTGTGCTTGGCGAGAAATTTTGTCATGCTGAGAGCAGTGCGCGGCCTTGCTTTATCGTGGAGAAGCCTCCATTGTCCAGATGCCCATAGGTCAGGGCGACGGCGTCGCAGTGCATCACGCATGTGTTGGAGCACGCGGATATAAAACTCCTGATTCACCGTCTGCCCTTATGGGACGAACTCGTGGTGTATGACACCTCTGGCCTCGAAAAAAAAAACTACCAGCATCGTCTTTGTTTTGGTCTTCTGTCGCCAGACCTTCCTCTACGCCAAAGAACTTGTGGACCGCCATTCGGCGCTCTGCCTCTTTCTTTGAGGATCGTATTGAAAACGACATGTTTCGTCTTCAGCAATGATGCTGTCGACGAATGCAGCTTCCTTCTCTGCCTCGGGGAGCAAATCAGCACTCACTGATGCCTGCGTGTCCTTTTGATCCTGTGTCAGGGAGCGCGGCACAAGTCTGGCATTTAGCTTTCGTTTCCCCAAGTTCTCACGCAAAATTTGGTGGCATATTGTCTTACTAATGTGGAGAGCATCTGATAACATGCAGACTGTAATGGTGCGGTCTTGCTGTCCAATTTTCCTGATCCGAGCCACGTTGTTCTTATTCCGTGAGATTGAAGGGCGCCCCTGCTTTGTGTCGTCTTCCTCCGACGTTCTCCCAGAAACGAACCTCTTGTGCCACTCGAAAACTCGCGCCCGCGATAATGTCTCCTTGAAGTAAGCGTCACGAAGGAGCTCCTACGTCTGTGTGGCTGTCTTGCAAGCTTCACACCGAATCTTATGTGTACACGCTGATCGAGGTGGACGTCCATCTCTCCACATTCACTCATAGTAGAATGTGCAGACGACTAGTGACAACGCATTTTTCTACATGTAGTTCCTTCTCGCGGCTCCCACGGCAATTAACATAAATAGCTCAGGTCAGCCCGAAAAGATGGCTGTACACATATGCACCAACATTTGTTTTGGGGAATCATTTCTAGAGAAGAAAATAAATCAGTCTCGAAATTTTACGGATAAAGGGTGTATCCGCCAAGATTTAAGTCTACTTCTTACTCTGCCACAAGATCGAAAAACGTATCTAAGAAAAAAAGAAACTTCGCATCACCTGATGGCGGTCTGTATACTAGAAAAAAATGCATCCCTTACTGCGCAAACCAAGTACCTCACAATGAAGTGCCATGGCGCAAAACTCGCAAATGCTTTCGCATTCTATACTACCTATCACAAGAAGTGAAACGCCGCCTCCACGCTTATCTTGACGACTATGAACGAATAACTGATAACCTGCAAGTTCAAACCCACCTGATCGCTGTATATACCAAGTCTCTGTCAACAAGATGATGTGAAAGGACATACCGATGGTTTATAAAAGTATTGTTAGATCATCATCTTTATTAGCTAGCGAGCGTACCTTAAGCTGAAAAAGGACGAGCGCGTATTTTTTTGCTACAATGTTTTTCACATCACATGGGCCAAGGCCCTTTTTTATATGTTTTTCCCTTTTGCTAAAAAGCAAAGATGACATGTTTACACGATTAAAAAGAAGTCACCAAGATGCGTCATCGATACAACGTCTGCCGTTTCTGATTTGCGCAGAGATGCACGCATTCCTTGTCCAAATGTATTTCCACATGCATTCCTTCTTCTTAGCATTTGCTTTACCAAACAAGCGCTTTAAATCGGGACATAGATCGCCAATTATGCATATGGTAGCTTCGCCCTTAAGCTCTGGTTCTTTAAGAGTTATGTTATGCTTCTTTGCTTTGTCAAGGAAGGCGTCACGTTTCGCCCTTGGGGCAAACGGCATGGCAATGTTCGGTGGCCTATCTTCATCTCTGGTCGGAACGCGATGACATTTTCTTTTCATTATGAAATATATTGGCACTATATAACTCGAGTCAACCATTTCACATATCTAGGCGTCACTATAACTTCAAATCTAAACTGGCACACACACATCAATAACATATGCTGAAAGGCCGAAACAAAATTGTGGTTGATAAGAAGAAAACTGAAGGTTGCTTCCAAAAAAGCAAAACTAACAGCCTATCTCGCGCTGGTACGGCCGACACTGGAATATGCGAGAGTCATATGGGATGCGCATCAGAAAAACCAAATTTACAGGATCAAGAAAGTTCAGAGAAGGGCGGCCAGGTTCATTTTGTAATAATACAGATTTACAGATTCAGTGACTGACATGCTTCGTGAACTAAACTTGCCTCAACTTTCAAAGCGACGGAAGGTTGCTAGGCTAAACTTTATCTGTTATATAATCACTTCAACTTGAAAACAAGCAACTACTTGAAACAGTGTTGCTCTAGAGCTGTGAGATCTTCTCACAAAGATCAGGTTACACCCATGACGGGCCGAATCAGTTCTTTTAAATACTCCTTGCACGGACGGCTTCGCGCTCTTCTCGCAAAAGTTTAACGGCTTGCTTGAGTTCCACATTGTGTTTTTCTACTCGACTCACTGAGTCCTTCATATCCTCGTGCCTCTTGTTTATACAGTCCAGGCTAGCTTTCATTTCCCTTATATCTTTTCTGAGATCTCGCTCGGGGATGTCGCGCAAGCCACAAAACTCCTGCTTGAGTTCGAGCTTGAGCTCCTCGAACAGCTTTGTCAATTATTTAGACACTTTGACGAATGTACGGAGGCGTGCATGAATAATTTAATCATAAGCAGGTAAATTACAGATATACCAATTAAGCGTGTAGCGAAGTACGTTTACGGTAAATTCTCTTCGTCCATGGCGTTCAGTCGCAGCGCCATCATGCGGCACCTACTTAAACCCCAACACGGAATGGACGGCGATGGTAGAGCTGTTGGTGCGCGTCTAGTGGATGCTCAGATGTCTTAAAAACGTATCTTCGAGTTATGCACTCAGGTGCTCATGAATAATGTAATTATGAGTTTGTAAAATACAGATGTTAAAATTAAGCGAATAGCGAAGAACGGATCAGGTTCTGGGAAACCACTTTTCCTTCACCTGCCGGAGAATAACGCTCCTCTTCTCTCTTTCAGGGCCAGGCGCTGGTCTTCCTTTCTCGCCTACCCCGGAGTGACGATGGGGACGATAGGACCCCTTCATCGTCACGTGGGTAGACCCCCCCCCCCCATCTCTCGGCTGTCGGCGGCAGCGCGGGCGGGCAGGCGACGAGCGGGGAGAGAGTTGAGAGCGAGACGCCGGACGGAGCGGACGGAGGCGACAACAGCTTCGCGGCGCAGGTGACCAGAACCGTTTCCCGTGTCTGTTCCTGTTCCTGCTGCTGCCTACCTGCTGCGGTGCTGCTTCTTGCGTCCGACCGAGAGCCTGTCCAAATTTGGGAGATCCCTCAAACGGTTTTGCCTGCGGGTTATTCGTCGGTGGGGTTGCTCTTCGCGGCCACAGCTGTGGTTCGAACTACCGGAGTGGTGTTGGCCATAAGTGCAGGGTCCAAACCGAACTAGAAATCTCACATTTTGGCGCACCAACGTGGGACCCCTCTGGAGTTCATGAAGAACAACATGACCAGCCCGCGCTACGAGCTGCCGTACCTAATGATGTTGGCCATTGTGTATGCGGCGAGGCTTAGGACATCTCAAGCCCGGTTTCCCTGGCGACATCTAACCCGACTGCAGACGCGCGCTACCACGAGCTCCGTCAGGAGCTATGCATAGAGCCGTAGGCGCGGCTGGCATCTGAAACATTGCGCAAGGAGTCCCTGGTGAATACACCGATCTGGAGCAGCCAGATGTTTGTGGCTACAGCCTACAGGAGTTCCGTTCTGCTGTACGTGTCCCTAAGCGCTCCCGCAGATGCGGCTCGCGCAAGTGGTTACCCGCCGTGAACTCCCGACCAGCAAGGAAAGCCCAAGCCAGGTGGTAATAGCTTCCAAACGTTCCGCTTCATCTCAGGCACGTGCGCAGGGGCGGTTCGCAAACAGAGGTTCTACCCAGGCCAACCTGGGCTACTCGTCGAGCCATCGCCAGTTGACCCTGGCTACTCCTGACGCCTAAACTCGCTCCTAGACTTCTGCGCACGCATTCAGGCCAGGTGGTCTAACTACGTCAACACCTGCAGATGCGGAACGCGCACCACGCTAGATGACTGGAGAGCGCTGCGCAGTATATCCGACGGAGGGAGAGAACCTCGCAAACGTATTCAGAACCGCTTTGCAACAGGAGTTGCGATTAGCGTGCTCGCCCGGCCCACAGATCGGAGTGCCGATGCCTACTTGCAGTGGCTACAGCGACAAGCAAAGCGCAAGTCACTTTCTGCTAGCCCTGCGCCGGTACGAGCTAGCGAGTGACCTGAGCGAGATTCTATTCTCCGACGAGATCTCCCCGTCGCAGTCGTTGATGAAGCCGCCCGATGGTAACAGTTGGTTGGCCACGCATCAGGCAACATGCTGATTTTCGACGCTTGTTCAGGGAGGAGTTCCATGATTACACGCTGCGTATTCGACGAGAGCTGGGGCTGAGGACAGAGGCTCCGGATGAAACGCTTGCAGCGTTCGTACTAGAGATGCAAGAACTGTTAGAATATGCAGAACCAGGAGCTCCGAGGTCGGAGCGAGTGGAATGTGTCATCCGACAGAACCACCCTACCTTTTGCTTCTAGTTGAGAGACTGCAGATGCAGCGACTTGAACGAACTTGCCACTGAAGCGCGCCAGAGTCCACGAGCCATCGGCCCGTAAATACCGGCCCCGACTGCCGGCTCAGGAGTGCCTAGAGCCAAGGTGTGCCTGGAGCGGCGTTGCAGCGATGAGGGGTGCGATCACTCCAGTGGCAGGTCAGTTCACGAGCGAGCGGATGCCGTTCGATCTAACGGATCGTGCTCTGGTCTCTACAGGTATGGGCGGCGTAGTGCTGGCACAAAACCCCCGGAGGTCTGCGGGGTACAGCCGCAAAAGCCCATACCTACTCAGAAAGCACCCACGGAGGTCCGTGCACGGCAGGATGGCCAAGGTACCCCTGAGACCAGCCCAGCGTTGCCGCAAGAAGCATGTATATCTGTGCGCTCCTTTAATTGTTGCGAGAGTGGCCATGTAGCCATAACCTGCCCCTCGTGATCGGGAAACGAGGCAGGCCGCCGGTAGTAGCACCTGTAGGGGCTACCAACACTCGAAAACCCATCCCCATCACGTCCGCATTCAAAGTTGGAGAAGCAACTAACACGCCTGCACCTTTTATGGACCTCGTAGTTGCAGGGATAACGTTTAGCGTGTTGTTGGACACTGGGCCAAACATCTCACTAATTGGAGACGAGGTCGTTTCCCAGATCCGGCGGGGGTCCGTTCGATTGCGACAGCGAAGGACGCCACTCCAGCTAGCTAGCGGATAGGTGCACTCCTGTGGTCACGCTGGCATCCTAACGCACTGGGATCAGCGTGTGCGCAGAATGCGTTTCGTTCACCTGCCTGGTCTCACAGTACCAGTTTTGAGCCAATAGTTCTTGGCGAAAACTAGACTGGTCGTAGACATAGCCCATGGTGCTTATCGGGAGAGCCCGTGTGCCCCACTAAGGCCCTTTGTTGACCCGCTGACTGCAGCCAGATCGTTGTCAGAACGCATGGCTGCCCCGCCCACGGAAGAGCGAAATACAACCCACGAGCGCAGCCCGCCCCGTTAAATGCCGAGATCGACAACGGCGGCCCGCTACAATGCTCCCTCTCTGGGGTCGGAGAAGAAAATACATACGGAACCGGCACATGTCGGCGAACTAAGAGACAGCGGGTTTCTCTGTCAAATGCTGAGATCGGCAGCGGCGGACTGTCAGCACGATTTTCCTCCGAGATCAGAGGTGAAAAATGCTCAAATTGCTGGCAGATGCTGGTGCGCTGACAGAGCTCGAAAGTGACCGCCTGTTGTTTGTGCTTGATGACTTTGACCAGATATTCACGGACCAGCCGGGATTCACTAGTTTGCTGCAGCACCGCATAGACACTGGCGACGCGCTTCCCTGGAAATGTAACCCAAGGCCTTCAGTGCTGCCAGAAGACAAACTATCGACAAGGCGCTTCAGGAGTTACTCGATAGTGGTCTCATATGCCGCTCTTCCAGTCCCTGGGGGTTTCTAGCGGTTCTTGCACCGAAGAAAGGTCGGACACGGTGCTTGTGCGCTGGCTATCGGCGGCTGAATACGGCCAGGAAGAAAAATGCGTACCCCTTCCCGAGAATAGACGGATCGTCTCAAATCTCGGTGCCTCTAAGTTCTTCTCGAGTCTTGACGCAAGTAAGGGGTACCTGCAGGTTGAAATGCGGCTAGGCTACGAGTGCAAAACGACCTTCACGTGTCACAGAGGTCTGTTCCACTTCACGAGAATGCCGTTTGGTTTGTCCGGAGCTCCGCCAAAGGCTGATGGACTGTGTACTTGGGGACGCCAGATAAAATCAAGCTATCGTCTGCCAGGACGAAGTTATTGTCCACTCTTATAAAACTTCCGTGGAGTACCTTGATCACCTGAGAGATGTCCTGAGAAAGCTCAGGGCGGCTGGCATCACGCTCAATCTTGCAAAGGCGCAAATCTTCCAGGCTCAGGTGAGCTTGCTTGGCTATGGAGTTGAACCGGGACAGGTGTCTCCTGAACCGGGGAAGCCTCGGGCGATCCTGGAGTTTCCTGCGCCTACAGATGTGAGCGGCGTTCGCTGTTTTCTTGGCATGTTGGGATACTATCGCCATTTCAATGCTAACTGTGTGCGACTGCAAGCGCCCTTAGCAAGGTTGATAAAGTCTTCTCCATGGATATGGGCAGAGTAGCAGGAAAAGAGCTTTTGTGAGCTCTGGCACGCTATCGCTCAGACAGCACCCAACCTGAACAGCCCACTCATTACCCAGACGGATGCCTGTGATATCGGAGTGGGCGCAGTACTCCTTCAGATGGAGCGGGATCAATTGCGACCTGTGGCATTTGCGAGCCGTACCCGGACGCTCGCAGAACGCAATTACTCAGCGACAGAAAAGGAATGCGTGGCCATCATCTACGCACTCCGAAGGTTCGAGACGTGCGTAGAGGGAACAAACGTCACGGCCGAGACCGACCTCATGGCTTTAACCTGGCTGAAACGCCTACGTGAGCCCAGCGGGAGGCTTGCGCGGTGGACCCTGACACTTCAACGTTTCGAGTTCGAAGTGCGCTACCGCAAAGTCACTACAAATGTGGCCGCGGATGCGCTGTTACGGGTTTCGGTCACCGACACCCAACCGGAAGGCCAGGATGAGGAGGAGGCAGAGTTGCAGCTGTCTCCCACTCTGCGGAAGGAGATCGCAGCGGGGAGTGCCCCGTTTTCGAAGCTCCGAGAGCCCGTGCCCCTCCATGGATAAGGGATCCCCCTCGAGGTTGCGTTCAGAAGAGAAGAGCTCTTCAAGGGTCAGTAAGAAGACTCATTTTGTGAGGAGTTGATCAAAACTCTTAGTGAAGAGACGGACCCTCCTACGAGTTAGGCCAAATTGTGCTGTGAACCCATTGGTATTGGGGTTGGCGCTAACTCTGTAACACTACCTCTGTTAACTAACTCTAACTCTTTATAGTGTCGCTGGAACTGCAGCGAGTGAGTTGGAGAACTTCCTGCTGAACTGTCACGGAGCTTTGCTAAAATATGTGCCAAAGAGACCTAAGATTAGTGTTTCCGAGCTGTTATTCCGCGCAAACTGCGGCGCGCTGCTATGCGGCACTCTCATGACGCCGACGGCCATGTTGTACGTGAAAGAATACGTGCTCCACGTACGCGTTCTATATTTCCGGTCACAAGGAAGAAAGATAATCCGGTAAAACTTAACTTGTTTATTTGGCCGAATGGTAAAAGAAAACTTTACAGCAGAGGTTGGAAACACGGCCTTTCCGTTCAGCGTCCCGCACAACCACTGTCCCGATGCCGGGCCGAGTCCTCCCTTTCCTCCTTTCCCGCGCCGTTCCTGGAAAGCAGCGACAGGCAAACGAGCCGGCCGATGACCCCGCAGACCGCCGCCCGGTTCATCCGGGCGCCCGCCGCCTGGTCCGCCCGCGCACACACACACACACACACACACACACACACACACACACACACACACACACACACACACACACACACACACACACACACACACACACACACACACACACACACACACAAACACACAGCACTCCCGCCGTCCTGGGTTCGTTGGCCGATAACATCGCGCACCGCACGGCGCCGTCTCAACTCTTTGTCTCCGACACACTCCCCCCCAAATGATGGAAGTCATTTGTTAGCCGGAGAATTCCAAAGGGTATATAAGTTGAATCGGCCGCCGAAGTCTTGCCCCCCCTGGCATTCGGACCTCAAAAGCTCATGCCTTGTTGTCTCTTCCAATGAAAGCCCTTTCAATCATTCCAAGCTTCCACATTTGGCGCGGCTGCAGAGCTTCTTTTAAGAGGACCACATCGCCAATGTCAACTTGTCTTCCACGTTGATCGCCTTTGGAATGTGTCAGCTGCAACTCCTTTAAGTATTCAGAGCACCAGCGCTTCCAGAACCCCTCCAACGCTTTATCACGAGTCGAGATCATATGTCGCAGGTGGTCACAGGTCAGAGCGGCGATTTCCTTTCGTTGTAGCGCGGGTAGAGAGGTCAGTCGTTTTCCGGTAAGAAACATAGCAGGGCAAAGGGGCTCCGGTTCATTTGACTCTGTGTAAACGTGTGTAAGTGGGCGGGAATTCAGTACAGCTTCCACTTCGGTCAGCGTAGTTGTCATTTCCTCAAGTGTAAGGTAGCCTCTTCCGAGAGTCTTCTTCAACACTTGCTTCGTCAGTCCGACAAGACGCTCGTAGAAGCCACCCCACCAGGTTCCGCGTTCTACAATGAATTTCCACTGAACCCGAGCGCTTACAATGTACTCTTGCACCTGGCCACTTCGCATCGCATCCCAGAGACGTCCCAAATCCTTGTTCACTTTCTTGAATGTGAGAGCGTTATCACTGTAGATGGTGCTCGGAAGTCCTCGTCTGGCGGTGAATCTTCGAAATGCGAGAAGTAATGAGCTCGCTGACATATCGCTGACCAGTTCCAGATGGATAGCTTGAGTGACTGCGCAGGTGAACAGCGCTATATAGCACTTGGTTGGAGAGGTCCCCTTGACAACGAGTGGCCCGGCAAAATCAACACCGGTCACCTGAAAGGGTTGGGCCTCGGTTATGCGGTCTTTAGGTAGTGGAGCAGTCACTTGATTTGCTGGTTGAGCGTTGAACCGTTGGCATGTTACACATTCTTTTAGAGTCCTCTTCACCAGCTGCCTCGCTGCGATCACCCAATACCTTTCCCTGAGCTGCGTTAAGGTGCAACGTATCCCTCCGTGCAGCACTTTGCGGTGATAGTAAAGAGCAAGCAGCTTCGATAGGTGGCTCTGCTTAGGTATCACGACGGGATGCTTAGCGTCATAGTCCAGGTGACTACGTTGTAGCCGTCCATCAATTCTCAGAATTCCCTTGTCGTCCACCATAAGAGTAGCATTTCTGAGTGGAGAGTCGACGGGGAAAGCTTGCTGGTTATGAACGCTTTTTAGCTCTCTGTGAAAGCCTTCCCTCTGCTCGTTGCGGATCCAAAATATTTCAGCCTGATCGAGTTCTTCGGCGGTAAGAGCTCCGACTTCATCGTTGCGTCGTCTCATCCTTGAGACGAATCGAAGCACCCAAGCTGTGACTCTGATCAGTCTGATGAAGGAGCTGTAGCGCTGAATGTCCATTAATGAAGAGGATTGCACTTGGGATGACATGGCCGGCAGCGCCTTCGTTGGCTGTTTTAGCTCCAGTTCCGCATCAGAGAACGCGTTCTGCACTAGTCCCTGTGGCCACTCGCCATCAGGTTTGTGGAGCCACTGGGGCCCTGTCCACCACACGTCGCTGGCCGCAAGGCGAGAAACGAAAACGCCGCGCGTCAGGAGGTCCGCAGGATTCTCTTTTCCTGGGCAGTGCCTCCATTCATAGCCGCCGGTGACGCGCTGAATCTCGCATACACGGTTTCGCACAAACTGCTGCCAGCGTCCCGCATCTCCTCGTATCCAGTGGAGCGCTATCGCAGAGTCGGTCCACAAAATTACTCGACCAGGGTGCAGTTCGATCTTGCTTAGGATGTAGCTGCATAGTCGAGCAGCGAGCAAACATGCCATGAGTTCCAGCCTCGCTAGAGTGAGTTCTTTCAGGGGGGCCACTCTCGATTTGCTCATCACGACCGTTGAATTCAGGCCGTCCTCTAAGGCGATGGTAAGGTATGCGACCGCCCCATTAGCCGGGACTGGCGTCTGCAAAGATGTGTAGATCCGTCTTTGTTGACTGCCCGTTTACGTCCGCCCCATAGTACCGCGGCACCTGTACTTCAGAGAGGTGTTTTAATTCACCGTGCCATGTAAGCCACCTTTCGGCTACATCACTTTGTAGGGGATCATCCCACTCCACGTTTCGTCGCCACAGATTCTGAAACAAGATCTTGGCCCGCACGATAAAGGGTGACAGCCATCCCAACGGGTCGTAAATCCGTGCCGTAGTTTGTAGCATGGATCGTTTGGTGTCTGGTTTACCAGTGTCGTCTGTGACGCAAGACGCAAAGGTCAGGCGATCTGTAACGGGGTCCCATGCCAGTCCTAATACCTTGAGTACACCGGACACAAATCCCAGAGGCTTGGTTTCGTTACAGTCTTGCACAAATAGCTGGCGCAGCCTCTCGTTGTTCGACGACCACTTGTGCAGCTTCATCGAGGCGGCGTGGAAGATTGCATTGGCCTCGGTGTATAGCTTCACTGCCTCCTCTTCGTCATCTGCACCAGTTAGTAGGTCATCTACATAAAGGCCTTGCTGCAGCTGGCTCGCGGTGTGGGGAAAACCTTCCTCGCACGATTTCAGGTGGTGCTGAAGAGTAGCGGAGAGTAAGAATGGGCTCGCGGTGGTTCCAAACGGAACTCGCTTCATGCGCCACGTTTCAATGGGAGGCAACGGAGAACCGGGCTGAGGGGTCTCTCGGAACCAAAAAAATCGAAGGGCGTCTCTGTCTTGTTCTCGGATTCCAATTTGCAGAAAGGCCTGTTGGATGTCAGCGACAAGTGCAACTCGGTACTTGCGGAAATTAAGAAGGAGCCCCACAAGGTCCGCAGTTAGATTGGGTCCAGTCTGTAAGTTATCATTGAGACTCTTGGAATTCTTTCCGCGGGAGGAAGCATCAAATACGACCCTCAGTTTTCGGGAATCGCGAATGACCGCTTGATGAGGCATGTGATAAACGCAGTGGTTGCGGATGGTCTCGTCTTCTACTCGTTCTGCAATGTCGGAGACGCCATACTGCCTAATGGTCGTGTCATACTCTTGGAGCAGGTCAGGAGCCCTCCTGAGCCGGTTGGCCAGCTGACTGAGTCGCTTCAGCACAATTTCCTTGTTGTCCTCGAGTGAAATCTCGGATTTCCAGGGCAACGCAACTTCATAACGATTACCGTCTCGCTTGATGTTGTCCTCAAAAAACTCCAAGGCCTCACATGGTTTTTCGTTGTCTTCGCTCTCATTCACCCCAATTGATTCTAAGGTCCAAAATTTGGTCAGAATATCAGTTGTTTCTTTTTCAATCACTGAAGTTCGCAGTGTCACGGTGTGGAGGCAGTTTGTCTGCTCGATATCGCTCTCAATAGGCCCTTGAACAGTCCACCGAATTGATGTTTCTACTGCCCTCAGTCGTTTTCCTAATTTGACAAATCTGCCCGTCGTGAAGTCCCATAAATGATCAGACCCGATGAGCAGCTCAACCTTTTCTGCACCGCTGTCTGTTGAGAAGTCAGCTGCTTCGTACCCGAGGGATATCAACTTTTGCAGTACATTTCCCGGTGGCGAGGGTATCGGCTGGTCACAAATTACATCTGTTTCCAGCACTTCAAGCTCGCACTCACATCCGCGCCTCGTCTTTAGCGTAACTCTGACTCTTCGGAACTCGCGTTCCTCTTGGTGGCCTCCGAACACACCGACAGTCAGCCTTTCATGCCCGAGAAGCGTGCATCCCATTTTCCGTGAGGTGTCAGAGGTGATGTAGGAGCGCTGACTTCCTCCGTCGAACAGGACTCGCACCTGCGCGTTGGAAGTTTCTCCACTACATAACGCAGTCGCGGTCTGTAACAAAACTGTTCTTTTGAGAGCGGAGCTGTCTCCCGTGGTCGTAGCTTTGAGGCTTATCTGTGCATAGTCACTGTTCGATTTGCTTCGGGTGGCCTGTTACTTGAGTACGTCGGGTCGCACATCGTGCTGGCATGCCTCTTGCGGCATTTGTTGCACTGCAGGTTTACGCGGCATGCTCGTGACCGATGTCCAGTTCTCGTGCACCTAAAGCAACGGCCGGACGACTGCAAAAGTCGTTTCTTCTCCTCTAGACCTTTTGAGGCGTCGCAGTTGGGCGTTTGGTGGTCGTTAGAGTCACAGAATAAGCAGGTCAGCGGGCTCGAGCTCCGATGCAACATCGCTGCGGATCGGACGTGCTTGTCATGCGTTTTACGAAGCTGCTTGTGACTCTCTTTAGTGCCTTCTTTAGGTTGTCGACAGAGGTCCATGCCTTGCAGTGCAGCCAAGTTCTCTCTGCTTTCGACCTCTACTCTCAAAAAGGAGAGTAACTTAGAAAATGAACAGACGGTACCTGCTCCAGTCTCGTCCGTAGTGTGCGATGAGGCATCGGAGACGGAGCCTTGTTGCTCGCTGGCGAGACGGTCGGTGTCGGCAACGCACCTTCGGTTGAAGTCTAGCAGAATGTCCTGTGGCATTGCTCGTTGTGCAATCGGAAGTAGCATTGAACCGAAGGTGTCCAACTTCCGTCCGAGCGCTTCCAGTCCTCTGATGTGCGCCGCCAAGGTGTCGTAGAGACGGCGAAGACCATGGACATCATCTGAAGAACGCACCGGCTTCAAATCAGTTAGACTCTTGAGGTGTTCTTGCGCAAGAAGTTCTTCGTTTCCAAACCGCTTCCTCAAGAGTTGGATAGCGTCGTTGTAACATCGTGACGTCGATGGAAGGCCCGCCAGCGCAGCAGCCGCATCGCCTGTCACCGATGCTCGCAGATAGTGAAACCTGTCTGTGTCAGTCAAGTCTTCGTTTTTATCCACTACCTGCTCAAACACTTCCCAAAGGGCTTGCCAGTCAGAGCGCCGCCCGGTGAATTTGATCAATTCAATTTTCGGCAGCTTTACTCTCGTCCTCACCGACGTGGTCGTTATGGGGGCTGGCGTGGTCGTTTGGATGGCAGTGCCGCTGCCCGCCGAATTCACTTCAGCCTGCGTTGTTGACGAACCACTGTCGACTCGAAGTTGCAGTACAGCAAGGCACGCTGTAATACGGTCTTGATAATCGTACACTTGCTGATATTCGTTTTCAGCATCTTCTTCCGGTACTAATGGCTCAATTTCTTCGTTGACGTGCTCTAGCTGTTACTGCAGCTTAATGAGTCGAGCGTGGAACGATACAGCTTCTGTAATCGTGAGGGACGCTTGTCGCTCCTCAGTTTCGCTGGTAAGCTTCGTAGTTTGCGAGCGTAATACTCTTCGTTTCTTTAAAAGGCGCTCCATTCTCTTCTACAGTTCGTTTAGGCCAATTAGTTTACCGGATTGATGACATGGATATTCGTCGTTGCCGAGACTTACGTGAAGTGGATGCGTTGATCGTGAGCGTTGGAGCGATGTAGCGATGATCTCACAAATCCACAGCAGAAGTCCCGGGTTTCGGCACCAAACTTCTTGTACGTGAAAGAATACGTGCTCCACGTACGCGTTCTATATTTCCGGTCACAAGGAAGATAATCCGGTAAAACTTAACTTGTTTAATTGGCCGAATGGTAAAAGAAAACTTTACAGGAGAGGTTGGAAACACGGCCTTTCCGTTCAGCGTCCCGCACAACCACTGTCCCGATGCCGGGCCGAGTCCTCCCTTTCCTCCTTTCCCGCGCCGTTCCTGGAAAGCAGCGACAGGCAAACGAGCCGGCCGATGACCCCGCAGACCACCGCCCGGTTCATCCGGGCGCCCGCCGCCTGGTCCGCCCGCGCGCACACACATACACGTGCACACACACACACACACACACACACACACACACACACACACACACACACACACACACACACACACACACACACACACACACACACACACACACAGCACTCCCGCCGTCCTGGGTTCGTTGGCCGATAACATCGCCCACCGCACGGCGCCGTCTCAACTTTTTGTCTCCGACAGGCCACGAGAGCGCTCCGAAGACATGGCAGAAGCTTTGCTGGTTCACTGCCTGGCCGGGAATGAAGGCTGACGCATGTAGGCACGTACGAACATGCCATGTGTACCAACAGACAAAGCCTAGACATGGAAAGGCACCTGGCTTACTCCAGCCCATCCTAAGCACCAAACCCTGGGCGATCCTGGCGTGTGATTTGATGGGGCCGCTGCCGCGCAGCAACCGAGGGTATAAATACCTGTAGGCAGTCACGTGTCACTTCAGTGGGATCGCTGAATTGTACCCGCTGCGAAAAGTGACTGCCCGGGAGGTCGTGTTCATAGCTGTGCGAAGTGGTTTGCCACTACGGCTTCCCCGAGCTGCTGATCACTGGCAATGCCACGTATTTCACTTCGAAGGTTTTCCGTGATACGTCTGCAGCAGTGGGTATTGACGTGCTACCATCCCCAGTCCAATGTGAGCGAGAGTCGAAATCTAGAAATCAAGCCGCTCATGGGCGCTTATGCGCTATCGCAAAAAGATTGGAATTCGCACTTGGACGCTATCTCCTTCGCTATGCGCACGAGTGTGAATCGCTCGACCGGCTTCACGCCGGCCTTCCTCATGTTTGGCAGGCAGCTGAACACGCCTACGGACACAATTATGATTCGTGAAAGACATAAGAGCGCAAACTGGCAACACGGACGAGGAAGGGAACAGCACGAGCGCTACTTCCTTCCTTCGCTGTTCCCTTCCTCGTCCGTGTTGCCAGTTTGCGCTCTTATGTCTTTCACGAATATGCACCAACAAGCCCAGTTGCAAGTAGAATTATGATTCGAGGGTCGGAGCATGCCCGCGCAGTCACGGCAGATGTTGACGGCTACGCAAGGCGATTGCGAGAGCGCTTGGCAAACTTCATTACGGAGGCAAACCGCTGCCGCGAGAAGGCCAGGGTAAGTCAAAAGGCTTATCTTATATGATCGCGCGCGCAGAGGCGTGGACTTTCAGGTGGGAGACCTCGTTCTCAAGGTATATCACGAACTCAGCGACGCAACCGCGGCTTTCGCGGCCAGTCTAGCACTCAAATGGGTGAGACCCTTTCTGGTTTTTCTGAGAATCTTTCTCGGCTTAATACTGGCTGAAAGACCCAAAGTCGGGCCGAAACAGTGGACCCATTCATGTGGGAGAGCTGAGTCAGTACTTCAAGAGGGAAGTTGCTGCGGAAGCGGAAACGCCACCCGCGCAGGATTGCGCAGAGGCGAGCGAAGCGCAGAGAGATCTCTACAGGCACGCTATAATACCCGAAGCCAGCGAGCTCGCTGGTGGGGGAACGGGATATTGGCGAACGCGTGAGATCACGCACACGGCGGCGCCGATTGCCTGACAAGCTCGAGATCGAGCAAGCGACGAAGGAACACCATAGGCGCGTGTTCGCTTGAGGTGGACCTAATGTAAGTAGGTCCTTGCGCCGACTGCGAAGGCGCTTGCTGCGAGAGGGATCGTGCCCACCTCGCCTCTGTAGATACACAAGCCGGTGCAGTTCCTGTACCCGGAGCACTGCAAGACGCCTGCTCGGAGGAACCGAGCCCCGCTAAATGCTAAATGCCCGATTTACGAAACCCGGCGGGGGGTGGGGGATGGGGGGTGAGGGGGGGGGGGGGGCTCTGCGACGGCCACGGATGGCGGCAAGCGGCGGGTCGCACGAGCGGCCGAGGGTTCGACCCATCGAACTTCGCTCCCGCACAAGAGCACACGGCGGCGCTTCCTTCAGCTGGGACGGACAAGGACCTGACCGCCACGCGTGTCACGCTATCCGGGCCCAGTGGAAATCACCGAGAACCGTGGAAAGGCAACGCCGCGGGCGTGTTCGCGCACTGATGAGCCGCAGTTCTCTGCCGCCGGCGTCGCAGTATCCAAATTCGGCGTGTTTAGCCACGATCTTAAGGAACGGAATACCAAACGCAGGGCACAAGAAGACGTGGATGCACCCTAGGCGCTCTGTGATGCTGGTCCCTTACGACGCGAGGCGCCCACGCTGGTTGGACTGCGTTGTTCTGAGAATGGTTCTCGGCAGTGCGCGCGGGATTTTGGTAGGCGAACTCTGGAGGCGGCGGGTCCAAAGAGGTCCAGTTTGAGACGCACCGGCGACCGAGAATGTACCCGTCTCGCCGCGGGCGTCGGCGGTCGGGGGAGCATTAAGGTGGAGGAACGAGCCGAGGACCGGCCACGGAAGTCACCTCGGTGCACCGGGCAGACTGGCGGATTGCCACGTCGGCCCGCAGGAGAAGAGCGCAGCCAAATCAAGCAAGTCCTTCCGGTTTCGCCGTGATAAAGGAAGATGCCCGGAGACTCCAGGAGGGACCAGTGGAAAAAGGCGTAAGCGCAGCACGGTGGCCACTTGGATTTCCCAGGAAGGCTGTTACCACAACGACGCACCTTAGAAGAGCCACCTGAAGGTGGAGGCGGGGCTACCACTTTTCCCATTGCCCCGTCTCTTCCGCGGCCGCACCTCCCCCCCCCCCCCCCCCCCCCCGTGACTGCGATGACCAATCATTTCATCGGCAACCTCTGCGACTACCTCAGCAAAGCGGGTCTTCACTCCTCCTTTTAACTTTCTATCTCCTGCATTCCTTCCCCATTTCCAAAATTGTGCCTCATGGTACACTTCTCGAGAAAAAAAGACTGCGATGATGGTGCCTTGCCATCCGCGGTATTGGCCCCGAACCCAATGCGGAGGACTGGTGATCAAGCAAAAACGTCACCGGACCTCTGCTCTACACGAGGGAGGCGGTCGTCCAGCAGCCAGCGCGGCCTTCGAGTCTGGACCGGCGGCCGATGCGTGCCCTAGGCAGGTTTTCCCCGCATACACGGCCGCCGCCCCTACCGTGGCTGCCACACCCAAGCCTAAACCAGCCCAACCGAAACCCAGCTGCCTGCACTTGGCGACCTGGACCTGCTGACCGATTTATAGAGGACGGGGCGGCCAGCCAGCAAGGAAGCGTGCCCGAGGTGGAGTCCCACTTGAGGGAGGGAGTGGGAAACCACTTTCCACTCACCCGCCGGAGTCTAGCTCTCCCCTACTCTCTTTCGGGGCTCGGGGCGCGCCGCTGGCCTTCCCTTCTCGACAACCCACAGAGCGACGACGGGGCGCAGATGGGGTCCCTCATCATTACGTGAGTAGGCCACCTCCACCCCCCTCTCTCGGCGGTCGGCGGCCGCTCGGCGGGCACGCGACGTGCGGCGAGAGAGTTGAGAGCCAGACGCCGGACTGAGCGGACGGAGACGACAACACCTTCGCGGCCCAGGTGACCAGAACTGTTTCCCGTGCCTATTCTGTGCCTGCTGCTGTTTTCGTGTGACCGAGAGGCCGTCCGAATTTGGGAGACTCCAATAAACAGTTTTACTTGTGGGCTATTTCTCGGTGGTGGTGCTCTTCGCGGCCACAGGTGTGGTTCGAGCTAACGGAGTGGGGTTGCCCCTGAGTGCAGGGACCAACCCGCGCTAGAAACCTCACACGGTGAAAAAAAAAAACGAAACAAGTGGGACCTCCGGCGATCATTGGGTTCATTCGAGTTGACAACGTTGTAGAGTCCGTTAATTTTGACAAAAGGCAAGGCGCACAATTTGCTCCTTGGTTCAGTGAACACCTCTATCTCGCTTTCATGTACGTGGCGTTGGTGTCCGCCTGCAAAAATGCCGCCACCGTCTGGAAGACGTTGAAGTAACGAGCGTTAGATTTATTGGCCATGCGTAAAGCGAGTCTTTCAGCATCCAGCGAGGCCAGTGAAGAAAACCCAAAGTGGTTCAGAAAGTAACATAACTTTTCCACCTAGCGGAGCGAACGACGGGGGAAAGAGATAGGGGCACAACCAATTTAAAGGCCGCCATATTGGATTCTAAACATCGAAACTGTGCTGCCATTTCGTCCTCTGCCGTCATACTGGAGGGAAAGGATGGGTAAAGCGCAACCAATTATATTGGCCGCCATCTTTGATTAGAAAAACCGAAACTATCGTGCCATTTCGTCCCCTGACGTTGTACTTACACAGATCCATCTCTGTCCACCCTATTGGACCGTCACCTCATCATTTGCAAGCGGTAGGTGGTTGTTTCTAGAATGCTATTGTAGATTGCGCTACATGTCTCAACGCGAAATGCGCTGTTGTCTAGTTGCTGCCACATATGGCGCTGTGATCTCAGGGTGCTCCTTAAACCCCACTGCCTTATCCCACTGTCCTTAAACAACAATGCCTTATCTAAGGCATTGAGGTATAAGGACAGTGAAGGGAAAGTAGATTTTAAGCGCAAAGAAGTAACGAAGCGAAGGTTATCTTATTGGTGGCTAAAATCAAGACAAGAGTAAAATTTCATAATTCATGGCTAGGTGGCTTGAGCCGCCGCCCGATTTAAAGGGTTCAGCCGTGTCCATCCATCCATCCATCCGGTGACAGACCGCACGAAATCTCGAAACGCCATGAGTAAGAACTAACGCTCTTAAAACCTGCTATTCCTCAGTGATCCGTGCTTAAGAGCGTCGGACGATCGTTTTTGAGCGGCTTCCGCTCGGACAGCTCACCGAGCGGACCGCCCGTTTTCGGCCTCCGGGCGGACGTGGGCCGAAAAGGTGCACGATAACTGTGGTGTTTGCGAGCGAGCCAGATGGCTCTGTCAGAAGCTCGCGCCACACTGCGGCGGGCGAAGACGCTCAAGGGGAAGAAAAAAAGAAGGAGACGTGGCGAAGAGTGCGTGGAAGGGAGAACGGTTGGAACGCGTTCGGCGACGGACGTGGAGAAGATCTGCTGGCTCCCCGAATTTCCAGACTTGGGCCTTAGTCGCAGACGTCCAGGCTACCAGACCTGGACAGCCGTCGTCGAGGGCCAGGCCCACCAGACCTTGGCACCGCGGTTCCCTTCCTGTGCGGCAGCTTCAGAACACGGGCCGCTTGGTCTTCTCCGCTGCTTCCCGGACTACCAGACCTGGGGACCGCCTTTCTATCCACCACGGCATCCCCGGATTACCGGACCTGGGGATTGCCTTTCTCTCCACCACGGCGTGCCCGGACTACCTGACCCTGTCGTCCACCAGAGCGTCGACCTGAGGGCTTGATTGCGCCAACGCCCCGCCACACATCCTCGCCCGACGCACCACCTTCACAGAGCACACTCAGGACGATGAACGTTCCGCCGAACGTTGAGTGAACGCCTCCTCTTTGTCCTTCTACCTTCCTTGGTCTGTCGCGAGTGTTCTCTTTGTCAGCTTTCCTGTTTGTGTTTTTACCTCCTTTTCTCTTAGTTTCTCACAATAGAGTTTCCTTTTTTCCCACATGCCGCCTGGGTTTATTTCTTCGACCTTTTAAGCTGAGATAATGTGAACCTGCAGTCCTCTTTCCCATCACAGGCTCCATCATTCCAATTGGCGCGAACGGCAGTGCCTGTCGTCTAATCGCGTGCGGCGGTACAGACATGTGCTTGAAGCAAAACACGCACATATCTTGCAGTAGAAACTGCCCGTATTAATTGCGGCGTACTCGAGATATCCGTTGCGTCAACGTTTTTTTTTTTCTGCGGGATTTTCGTCGAAGGTACCATCGTCGTCAGCGGTGACATGGCATGAAACTCGGTGTGGCCGACTCTAACGGCCACGAAACAATTCGTGACAAAATTTTGTAACATCGCAGGCGAGCCTGATCATCTGAAGCGATGTTGTGGGAAACGATATGTGCACAATTTCTATCCAAGAGGCCGAAAAACGCGTCACATTGCGATCGCGTACTCCTCCTCGTTCGATTGCTATGTTTTCACAATGTACGACGATTTGCCGAAATAACAGAAATAGCAGCCCTTCCGATTTCAGAACGACGCGATTCTTTTTGCGAATTCTCGATCGGGTCCGGCCACAGTACCGGCTGTTAACAACCGTCCGTAATTATAACAGGGATAACCACATTTTTCAAATAGTTAATTTACATACCTAAAATTTTTATTCATTTATTCAAATTTGCGCACTTAAGTGTTTTTTGCGTTCCTAACAGCAAAAAAATAAGCACTTGCAGAATTTCCTAACCATTTGCACAGTAGTTGTCACTTTAACATGTAAACAACCTCCTCCACAGCTGCCTTGAGCCAGCTGACTTTTAATGCAAAAGACATGCTTATCTATTCAATAGATAAGCTTTGTCTGGGAAAGAGTACTTTGTATAGTACGGAAAACCTGATACGATGATCCTATAATCAGATTATCTCTAGCAAACACCAGCATCTCAAGAACAATTTGTAAAATTGGATTTCCAGTATCAGAGCTATCATGTCGCAAAATAAAATGGAATAAAAATTAAGCCATTTAAGTACGTGACAGGCATATATGCGTATGTTCTCTGATAAAACTTTCGAGCAACGTTTAAGAGTTATTTTCACTCATTAGCAAAATGTAGACTGACTGAATGTAAGGTCACCAGTTCCCAATCTAACCAGCAATAGTGAGCATTGCTAACTGTTAACTGAAGTTTATACCACTAAACACATGTTGAATTTTGGCGTGCTGACTATCAACATCTTCAGCAAAATATCCCAACTTCACCGCCAGTCTGGTCTTCAAAAAAAGAAGTAAACGAAGGCATCGATAGGCATCAGAAATTTGCAAAAAACGAATTTGGTGTTAGGCCGAAGAATGCCGAAAAAAACAGTACAGCAGTGATCGTTTTTTGTCTTTACTGGTGTCTCTTCGCTGCAACTTGAAGTTGACGGCTTTTGTGTTTAAGATGAAGACGGCCTGTTAACACTATCCTGAATATATAAAAGTCACATGCATAAACATGCATTCGTAGCATTCTCACTGAGCCATGCTATGATGAGCCGCGTTATGAAGGCGGTGTGATGCTTAGCTGAAGAGGCGGTAAGAGAGAAGTACCAAGGAAGATCTGACACAGAAAGGCAAAATAATGCATGCCCAGCTTTTCAATGCATCAGTTTAACTTGCTAGACTTAGCTTGTGCACAGTGTGCAAGGAAGCGTAAATACTGTATACCGTCCGACAAAACTGTTGTGTAAATCTGCCGCAATATTACTAGAAATAGATTGTGAGGAAAGTTCTTTCGCATAAGACAGTATTGTATTGTTTGCCGAGCTGAGCAAGCGACTAAGCACTTCATTACAACATTTATTTTAACATTTATTATACCTAAACAGCACTAAATGACAAAACTTGCGTGGTGAGCTTTGACATGATGCGCCAAGTAGGAACTTGATGAGTTTGTAATTTACTAGTAAGAAGTAGTTAACCATTAGCATCTAAGCACTGCCATACGACTACAAAGGAAAGCTTTGCAGCTCTTCTTTGTGGCCTCATGGCTGTACTGGATGTTAGTGAGTAATTACTCTCTTGTAACAAATATTCTGTCTTGGGGGAATTGCTTTAACCAGTGGATGAACATCAGCATTTACAGCGTCGATTTCTGCAGTTACCAGCTCAAAGAACAAGAAATTAGTAAGCCTTGTGAGGTGGAAGTCATTCTAGGTTTTAGTGGCAAAAACAAAAATCAATTTTGAAATCCAGTGACATGAGCTAACTGAGGAACAACAGTACTTGTGCGGCTAGTGAATAAGGAAAAATGTGTCAGAACAGATTAGCTGGTTATATGACGGTAAAGAGTTAAAAAACGTGCAGTTTCCGCACGACATGAAGAAATTTGAAATTTAACCTTTGGTGCTCTGACACTGGAGCTTCAACAACAGTCTGAGAAAATAAAACAAGGGCTCAGGTCTGAACTCATTCTAGGATTTTAGTTAAGATAGGATTATGCCATGTGCCATTAGAACGCCCAAGCTGATGCCACGCAGGGGATCTGAACGCAAGTAACTTGGAAGGGGGCGGTGCTAACTGCATGTTACGGTGTAAATAATCTAGGCTGTGGGTGGGCGTATAGGGATAATGAAGTGAGACCATGCTACATTGCGAGCCATGTTATTGGCTTAGTGTTTGAACCAGTATACAATGAATAGACCTATCTTGTTAAGGCCTTATAAGTAGGCGAAATGTAGTTATTCGGGCAATAAAAAAACATTGGTTAATTCTTTGTAACATTAGCAAATAGGCCATTCTGGAGCATGCAAAATGTTGTTTTGGAGAACTAAATCACAGGTATTTATTGCAAGATGGTAGACTCCATATCGCCATCAGTGAAGGCAAATAACAAAACACTGAAGGGAAAGTCATAATGTAGGAAATAAAAAGCTGAGGGGCAACGCGTTGTGGGACGTCCAATATTGCAGAAAAAGGTAGGATGCATAACAACTGGCAAGGGAAATCTGCCGACTGCTGGCTGTTGAAGTTTGGATCCAGTTGAGAGCTATTAGATACAAGTTAAAGCACGACAAAAAAGCCATACATAAATAAGCGAATCGCATGCTCTTTCAAAGCCAAGGAAAGAAGCATCGAGGGGAAATCGCACTCAAGGTGCACGTCGTGAAGAACAAGAGCAAGCTGGCTATTGCAGGAATGTTTTCTAAAAGCTTGCCAATTTGGATGAAACAACTTAATGGGCCGAAATCTAGCAGGGCAAGAGTACAAAATCTGTTTGGTGACTTGAAGCAAATGGAAATGACATAAATAGGGACATAGGTGTTGGGTAATGATGGGTAAGAAACATAGAGAGGCCAAGCTATGATGAGGAACGAAGCTATCTGCACAGTATGCACTAGATATGCGTACACCATGCTCCATGTCCTGTTGATCCTTGCTGCAAATTTCAAAACACTTGATATGAGTCTACTGTAGGGTGAACCGGTGGTAAGTTTGCATGTTCAAACTTTGCTAAGGGACGAGGACAACTGGGCAAGAATTGCTACTATGTGCAGTGGTGTTGTTTTCCGTCGTGTTAGTTCCTAACATACCTTTTCCAGCTCCACAGGGCTCATTATCCCGTCTGCTGTCTAAAGTAATGTCAGGTAAAGCCAACCGCTATTCTTCCACCCACAAACTGCTGTGCCATACAACACATCCTTCTAATCATCATTATAATTTGCTAGATAAATGTACTTCTTTAGTCACATAGTCAAAATAACACAGGTTAATTGCTGCTCTCCAGATGAGAACTAGAAAATTAACCATAATTTCATATAAACAGCCATTCCTCATTACTACAGGCCTCGTTATTATGAACTCGACTATTGACAGTGTTTATGGGGCAAACTTTTTTCAATGCACTTACGCTCTGTCAACATGGAAACTTGCTGATAAGAGTGGACAGAGTGAAAATACGTACGGCCCATTGTCGCATGTGCTGTTGTCCTATCAAAATGGAGAGGGGAAGACCATGTTTAAGCGAAATTTATTGTCCCAGGGCATCAATGATGGGTGAAGGTGTAGTAGAGATTAAATGAATGGAAAAAGGTTAGCTGATTTGATGAAGTCCAGTAGAGAACGATGGTACGGTCCCCTCGTCCAGGCAATGTATGAAGCAGGCATGCTTGGTGAAAAACCTGCTACCATCAGGTGTCGGATCCTTGCAGGCTTTTTTTAAGCAAGGGAACGGAGCAGCGCAAAAACATGCAATCACACAAGAAGGACAAGACACGACACCACCAAATGCACCAACTAGCCCAAAAAGAAGTTTTACTTTGTAGGCTTGAGAGCTGGGCAGTCCCACAGTAAGTGATGAATGTCGGCTTCAATGTCCTCGCGTTTACATATCGGACGCCCTGGCCGAGGAAACAAATCTCGGTACTGAGGTCACTTCTGAGTGACGGCTGGTGTGAGGGCAACCCGACACGAATCCTCTTAAGCGACACCCCTTCTACACGGGTAAGACCGCGGGGGAGGGTTACCGCACACGGAGGGATGAGAGTACGTGTGCGGTGCCGGAGGACTTCCTTTCTTGATGAAAGGGGGCACAATTGTCCAAATGAAGGAGCCGAGGCGGTGATGAGTTTGTATTCGCAAGGCGGGTCGCTAAATCTGCCTGGCTTTGATAGGTCAGCAGATCCCGTGGGACCCACTTAATACGTACTGGCTGCGGGATGTGTGCCGCGAGCACGTGGATGTCCTGACATATCGTTGGACAGCGGCTAACACGTCTTAGCAGCCGGACAACTTGAAGGGTGTCAGTGCGGATGACAATATTATGGAACATGGCACCAGCGCATCAAACAAGGACCAAGGGAGAAGAAAGACAGCACGAACGCCGGACTTCAACTGAAATTTATTGCACACTTGCGGGACTTTTTTATGCAGAGAAGCACCACTATCGCCACCAACGCGGGCCGCAGGGAGCATAGTTATGTCGGCCACTGAGCAGAGTGCTTCTTGAACTGCAACGAGCTCAGCCCAAAAGGACGAAGGGGGTTCCGTAAGCTGAAACCAAGAGGTTTGATTCACGGCAGGTCTGCACGGGCAGTAGATAGCTGTTGTTGCTTTGCAGTCTCGCACGCTTGCGTCTACGTAGACAACAATAGATCGATCAGGCAGGCAAGCATCTTGTGCCTCAAATTTCAAGCGAAGCAACGATGCCGAATTAGCAGATGTTGGCCGGCGATTATCTGTTGGCTTGTTGTCACTGAGCTGTACAGACTTCCATCGGGGAAGAACTGGCGTTGGCGGCTGAAGACTAGAGCGTAACATTGCATACGTCCTCAGTGCATGCGTGGAGTGATATAGACTGCCTTAAGGCTGCGCGCATCACGGCGCTGCTGCACCAGCTCATCAGCGGTATTGAGCTGCGCATTCTCTTGTAAAGCTGTGACCAGTGTGATGCGTGGAAGGCAATGGTCACATAGCCTCTCGGTTGACGGCTTCAAGGCGATCCCATTGGGCTCTTGTAAGATGTTGAAACTCAGCTTGATAAACAATACGTGGCTGCAGAACTGCCCTCACCAAATGCCGTGCAACGAACGAGCCTGCTCCACCAGTTTTAGGAGCAATTTTTCTAATCATACCCAAAGTCTGAATAGCTTGCCTTTTTGCCTGAGAAAGCCATGCAGTCGCTGATCCTGATTGGAGAATCATTAATCCAAGAATTTTGACACTCGGACTTTCCTGTAGTGGGGTGCCTGATAGACAAAAACGGATTAGACTTGCAGCAAGTTTACGGCGTCCCCAGCGGTTGGCGACTGACGTGTATGCTGTTTTATGCACGGATAGCTGAATTCCGATGGATGATGCGTAACTACAGGTAACATCCATGGCAGATTGAAGGGCAGCCTCTTGAGTACGGAGATCTTGGTAAGTACTCCACACCGTGATGTCGTCAGCTTACTGAAGAAATTTTATGTCACGGATGTCACGTAAGCGCCAAGCGAGCGGGATGAAACCAATATTAAATAACGTCGGCCACAATACTGATTTCTGGGGCACGCCGCAGAGAGGAACAAATGATCCGACAGCTTCGCCGCTCAGGCGTATTGCAAATTTTCTGCCTTCCAAAAATGATTGGACAAAACTACGCACTCTCAGAGGGAGATCATGCGTGTCAATGGAGTTCAGAATGGCTGCATCACTGCTGTTGTCATATACCTTTTGAACGTCCATTTCTAAATCAGTACACAGATTGCGGCTGCGGGGAGATGACAAAACTACAGATGCTAAGACAGCCAACCCGTCCTCTGTACCAACATATAGACGAAAGCCGATTTGTGCTGGGTGATAAAAACCGTGCTGCTCTAGCCACCATGACAATCGTGTCAATGGCTAGCATTTTCTCCGCCAGCTTGCACAGCGTAGGAGTTAAGGAGATAGGTCGCAAGTTGGCAAGGTCCGTCGGAGGCTTTCCTGGTTTCAAGATAGGAATCACGACAGCGGATTTCCAGCTCTCGGGCACAACGCCATCCAACCATACCTTGTTTATGGTGTCTAGAAGTTGGAGTGCAGCGCTACTCAGATTCTTGTACACCTCTTAGTGAATATTGTCCGGACCGGGCGCTGTTTTCCGTTTCGCATCATCTATTGCAGCCAGCAACTCAAGCATAGAGAATGGACACGCAATTATATTTACGTCGACATCAGACGGCACTTGATATACATGCGCTGGGGTGCCTGCCATGTTTAAACTAGCAGATGAAGAAGGCACAGCATCGTATTTTAGGAAAAACTTTCGCGCTGCTTCTTTGGCGAAATCATCTGGCGACAAGTTAGCCGCGAAGCATGCGGTCCCTGCTGCGTCAGTCGAACCGCGACCGCGTTCCATTCTACGGAATGTTCGCAAGAGACATGCATTCGGAATTTTGCAGAAAATTGTTCGCACCAGGCATGCCACTCCCGTCGATAGAGGTCGCGTTCATATTTGAGTGTCTTAGCTGTAATATAATGCAATCGCGTACGTGCCTGCGACGAAGGAGAGTCTCGCGTAGCAGCAAGCTCGGCTTGACGGCGTGCCGCCCACAAGTTAAGAAGGCCGAGGTCTGGTGCCGGTTGACCAACATCAGTCCAGGTGGTAGTTGTAGCACTGTTGAGCGCTGTTTTTATGCGCTCAACAAGGATTGGCAAAGAGTCTGAAGAGAGATTGTCGATACAGGAGCGAAAACTGTCCCAGTTGATGACAGAACATTTGTAGCGTAAAGGTCGTAAATGTGAGGTGTGAAGGCCGATGATGATAGGGTGGTGATCACTTCCCCAGAAGTCTGGCTCCATGTGCCAGGAGGGAGCCCCCGGACCCGACCACCACGTCAAGTCTGGGGCATTGGAAGCACTACGAGTTTGACGCACTGGACGTGTTGCTCTCCCAGGATGGTTGAGCAGCACAAATTGGGCATCCGTGAAGGCGTCCCGCACACGCCTGCCACGAGGGCTCGAAGTGGGGTACCCCCAATCCTGGTGAGGGGCGTTAAAGTCGCCTCTAACTAAAATCGGACACCCGGAATACTGCCGACGGACACTTGTTAACCAGCCAAGATTAATACGAGAGGAAGCACCACCGGCATGTCTAACGTTGAATGGAACGACCACAAAATTTCCTTTCTTAAATTTCGCAGCCACTGCCACTACCTCTTGATACGACGTGCACCAGTTTTCGAGAGCAAGGCGTACATGCGGAAAACGTGAGTCCACATACACCGCCGCCTTTCCCGGGGCAGCAGCGGTTTGTACACGACGATCTATCATTGAAGAAGACTTGTAGGCACTGGAGCCTGGAATAGATGGCATGACGTTTGTTTCCTATTGCAACATAGCCCATACCTGGGGCTTGTGAATTTGTAGTCGGGTCTTGAGCTCTCCCACTTTCGTGGAAATGCCTCTGCAGTTCCACTGCAGCACACCAGCACGACTGGAGCTTGCCATTTCTAGTTACTAACCCAAGCGCTGTAGAATCACGGACGTCAGGTTGGACAACTGATTGACCATAAACCGGAGCAAAGAAATAGCAGAGTTTTCCAGTGACATTGCGGTAATCTGGGAGGAGGCGGCAGGAAATAACACTGGCGGGCGGCAGGAAGGCGAACTTGCCGCGCCATTGACAGATGTGGCGGATGATTCCGCTGTCCGTCTACGTAGAGCGAGCAGTGCACGGTGTTGCAGGAGCTTGGTCAACTCCGCTAAAAGACGTGCGATTTGTTCGTCGACTGCGGCCATATCGTCCTGCACAGTGTTCCGACACACTGCGCTGCTTTCTTGGCTGTTTTCCGAGGCGTTCTTTTCGCACAGTATCGTTATAAGGCTGCTGAGCTGAAGGATCGTGCGAGGTGTGCTCAGGGAGCTCCGGTCACTCGTCGTCACCCCACTGCAGAGCTGTGAACTGATTGGGTGTCTGCAATGAAGTTATACTGTCATGTATTGGCAATGCTTAGTCATTCGACGACGAACCCTTTGTGTTGCCTTTTGTTTTGTCGGACACATTGGGGATGTTATCTCGTGGTCGTCGGATTTACAAAGGCCGCATCGATAAGCCACTTTCCCTTCCGATGTAGTTTCACCGGCAGCAGTGAAGGGACAGGATTTGCGCTTATGCCCAGTACGGAAGCAGTTGTAGCAGTCTACCACACTCGGTTTATATGGCCGAGGCCGTAAAATACAGCCATAATAGTACAGATGGGCTGGCAGTGTCAGAGGGCCTTGCAAAGTGACTATGCAAGAGCGGCCCTTTCCCATGCGTCGGGCCTGGATGACACGGTGCGAGGGACAGTACAGCTCAAGCTGGAGTGAAGTTTGATCCTCAGTGATATCGACGTTGTGGACGACGCAGCGCTGCAAGTCGGAGCCTTCAACTAAATACACTTGTACTTGAAGTGAGATTTAGCTTGTTAGTGAAATACTAGTGAGCGTTTGCAGCCGTTCAACGGCAGTCAGAGTCGGAAGCCACACTGCAATGGTGTGGGACTTTGTCCTGACTGTGAAGCCCCGAAAACCTTTGGTTCCGAGGCACGCGTCCAAGTTATCTTGTAAAATCTTGTTTGGTGTATGCGTGAGGCTTTTGTTGGCCAGTGCTTTAATGGTCACTTTGTAAGAAGACGATCCGGGTGTATTCTCCACCGAGTTCTCGATCGTAAGACAAGTGCGCTTACTTTGGAAGCCATCACTTGCCGAAGATGGAATCGGTTTGCTGCCGTTTGAGAGACGCTTTTGTGTTGCACGAGGGAACGTTTGCACGGGTAGAGGTGCCGATAAGTCCATTGGAATGCCCGGTTCAGCATGCCATGCAGTTTGAGTCCCATGCGATGGTGTAGAGTTGATGGCCATTGGCCCGGTTGGCAGATCACTCACGAGCAGTCTGGCATTTCGGGAAGGCAGGAGGGGTGCATCTGACGATGAACCGGGAGCACAAAGCTGGACCTGGGTCCACGGATTCTGGTGTCGACTGCGTGGCAGGTGCTGCCACGATAGACGCCGGCAGAGCTACCTCCGCCAGCGTGGCAGCAGGGGCACTACGCCTAGCGTCAGTGCCCAGCTCAGCTGCACTCATGCATGGTTCCCATGAGGCCTCAAACGGTGGGAGGACGTCCGGAGCATCTTGAGAAGGCGAGGATGCAGTACTCTTCAAATAAGGCACGTATTTACGTGGATAGCGAGGTTTTTCTGAAGAGCGATGTGCAGCCACTTTAGCAGGGGCACACTTCTTCTTTTTCACCAAAGACTTAAAACTTTGGATTTGAGCGGATAAATTAAACGCTGCCTGAATCACATACTTTTCTTGCACACTGGAATTGCCGTCACAATGCGTGCCCCACTGTCTGCGCAGAATTTTATGCTAACCTGTGAACCGCCAGGCACACTGACTTCTAACCAGCTCACGCACTTTCTAGTGGCCAAAGTACTTCTCTCTCTAGTGTAAAAATCCCTGTCAGAGCTAGGCGACTCACATCCTGGCTTAGATTGTGCATCGCACAAAATGAATTCAGCTGCTTATAACATAACAGAACCACTTGCGTATATTATATTCTCACAGATGCCTATCAGCAGCCCACAATGCTAGGTTAGCATTTTTTATACAGAGTACGCCGCAGAAGAAAAGAAAAATGCAACGCTGCTGATTCAGGCATGCGCAGCGGGCAAGAACAGAACAAGGTGCCGGTGCACAACGGGGCATCGGCTAATGGAAGCAGCAACAGCATTTTCATTCAATCCGAGGAGTAATGGAATTTGTTCAAATTAAATGCGGTCTTTGCCTTGACAGGTCAAGGGTTCTATTGATACTAAAGGACTCTCAGAAACAGGGCAACGTAAGCATTCAAGAGCCAACCACCATGCATTAGCGCTAAGCCCATTTCAAAGAACTCAAACAAGCATTGTTTTTGTAGATTTGAATGTGTGCAGGAATGGTACTGTCGTGAACACAGAAATGCCAATGAATAAGTGGGCAAGGAAACCTAGCCGTTCACTGAGGAAGGTTCAAATATGCATCTATATCTCAGCAAATCAATTTTTGTTTGTGTAAAACGTAAGGAGGGTTAAGGAAATCTGGGAAGCATTCTACACTACCAACACACAGCTGATTGTGCTCACCATCGCCGTCACTCAGAGAAAAGTAATCATGTCCGTAGCAAGCAGTCACAGGGAAATGAAGGTAGCAGATAGACGTGTGCGTGCGCATCCAAGACATCTCCTTCTCAAGGCTTTGAAAATGTGTTGTTAAACAAACTGGTGCGTCTGACGCAGGGAGTGCTGCTGAACAATCGCTTAACACTAGTAAAGCCGAGTTCACAAGCTGTCCTGCAACAGCACTGTGCACACGTCACCCACTTTCGTACAAGCTGTTCTCCCGATCGAAAGGGACCGTGATCAAAATCAACAACAAATAGTGTAATGGCCCATAAGGCGCTTCGAAACCACCGCATTTTTTTTATTACAATGAAAATCAAGATCCCACTTCAACTACATATTTCCAAGCATTTGTCAAGGCAAAAAGAGAAAAAGCAATGCGAAAGATTTTCTTAATATATAATTCTTTTTCATCAAGACTCGTTATGCCCAATTTGCTCTATGGATATCTTTGATCCCATAAGCTGCGGCCACAGATTTTTTTGCGTAACGTAGAGTGAAATGCTCATTGAAAAGCACTCTCATAAGTTAACACATATTAGAGATTCTAAACTGTGAACTAGCCGTGATTTCAATGCGGCAATGATTCTCGTTCGTAATCGCGTAATACCATGTTGTCGCAACCTAAACCGGAATGGCTAGAGGAAGTGTTCGGTCACCAATTCAGGGCGCAAAGATTTGCCGGCAGGAAATAAACAGAAATGACGCCCCCGAAGATACATCTACACTGTACACCGATGTTCTCACACAAGTCACACAGTGCCGCTGGCCACACGTAACCCGAGCACCCACCACCACAAAATGTACGGAATGGAGCACCAAGGCGCAGAAGGATGGCGGCGTTGCTTTTGTCACCGCAGAAAACTGTCCGACGGCCATGCAGTCAAGATCGTGTCACGTCACACACACGGCAGTTATCGGGCACAGTGTCCGCATGAATCGCGACCAAAATGGTAATGGATGCGTAACAGAAACAACGTCGTGTGGTCGCCCCGGCCGCGATCACTGCAACCATCGCAACGAATGCGACTAGCTGCACAACGCCACGATCATTTCAGCACTCGCAAAACACGGCATCTGTCGAAAACATCTGCAGGTGCAAATTTCGATGCCTTGAAGTGAAAGCACTCGCTCCGATCGCAATCACGTTCACTAGGCGGACACTTGTCACTGTGCTATGCAGCTCATGCACACACAAGAAACTCACCGTGAGCAGCTGTTACTCGCTGCTGCCCGTGATGATCCTCGCAGAAATTATGAACGCTTGCAACCACAAACAGTTCCATATAAACACTTCGTGCCACCACCAACGCGAAGGTCTTTCGTCGGTTTGAAGAGGCGCTCTGTCAACTCCGTCAGCGTAGATGATTGCAGAATTCAACTATGGAACTGTCACTCGCCACTGCTGCACGCGGCGAAGTTCGCAGTAGCTCTGAACACTCGCACTATCAGCATGGGACCAATATAATATGTTTTGCGACATAGCTTCCACCCCCTATGCGTCGCTCCCCAGTTCGGTCGACGGACGGCCATATTGCCACGGCAGAAGCGAGGTAAAGTGGCTCGAGACGTCACTGACGTGACGGAAAAAGCAGCCAATAGCTTCAATCCGGTCGCGGGCCGGACCCGCTCATCCGCTAGAAAGTTGAATCTGACCATCTTTTCATCCGTTCGCCGGACGGCGCGGACGCCTATTGTCTGGACTGACAGGTCCGTCGTCCGCTCGCGGGCAGAAGCCGCTCAAAAAGGATCGTACGACGGCTCTTAGTAAAGGTTTCTAAACCTCCAGCAATTTTTTGGCTACGTGTCCTTTCGATACTTTCTTTAAAGCACTGCAGCACATCCAAAGGCGAGGACGAAAAAGAACATAAGGAACACCACGAGCACTAACTCGCTAGCTATGTACTACCAATCAGTTCAAAAAGCCACCCTACTGAACGCTTTCTTGTTGAGAATATGGTAATAAAGTAACAATACCCTTAAACTAATTTTCCTTCAGTCTATCTATTCGTGGCTGTTTTCAGATTATACGTTCTACGTGCGCCGCAATGCTAGTTTCCGCATATTAAGGCGAAAGCCTTTCATGGCTCATACTCGCGGCGTCCGACCGCCCGTCCGTCCGTGCCCTGGAACGGTGCCAGCTGTGGCCTCTCCTCCCTCACATTCTCTCAACAATCACGTGGTGGAACAGCGGCGCATAGCAACAGTTGCTCCGCCACAGGTGTAGCCTCTCCCCTTACACTCTCTCAGCAATCAAGTGATGGCGCAGCGGCTTAACAGCGCCGCGCGCGGCAACGCTCCTTCGTCAGACGTCTTGTTGCAGCAGTCGTGTTAGTCGGGTGGCTCCCAAGCGGCCCGGTGATGATTCTTCGGGAAGCAGTTCGGAGAAGCGGCCAAAGAATATAGATTCTTCCGATACCAAACGCCAGAAGAAGAATGGGCGATTGCGCTTGGCATAGTCAGTCGAATGGGCACAGGCTTCCGCAGAACACACTTTGGAATATACAAAGTCTCCTTCAATTTTTAGTCTGCAAATCTCTATACAGGGAGCCCGCACGCTCCTCAAAGGCAGGGCCATAATAAGCCATCGGCATTCTTACTACAGCGCTACTCACCGTCGACCGTCGGTCCCGAGTACAGGAAGGTGTGCGTGTGTCCCCCAACGACCAGGCTGACCTCGGGCACACGCTCGCAGATCTCCACGTCTCGAGGCACGCCCGAGTGGCCCAGAGCGATGATCACCCGGACGCCGTCGCGTCGCAGCCGCTGTACCTCGCGTCGGATGCACTCCACTTCGTCCGTGAAGCGAACCCGGCCTGCGGCCATAATCAACGGAGAGAAAATGAATTTGGAGGGGACACTGAAAGTGGTGGAGACGCCAAATATTTTGATGGCGCTTTCTTTGTTTCAAACAGTGCATGTTGCCACTGGACGTGCTCCGCGTTTCATATATGCACGGTAAACAATTTATTGGTCGAGTGCTTCGGGGAGTGCCCAAAGGTGGAGCACATTTGTAGCAAGGGACTAATTACTCATTGGAATCCACCCAAACGCAGCCAAACGGCTACAAACAAAAGCTACAGCGTTCTCAGAAACTGCGCAGGTAATGAAAAATTGCTCCTGGTTCAAGCGCAGCTGTATACACTTACACAAATGAACATGAAATTTCTGATGTCATTATGATCTAACTGTGATGACTCATCTGAAATTAGTCAGAAAAGCAAAGTCTGTTGTGTTTTTGCACCAGACTGGCATCATAAATTCTTGATAAAGGTTTGCATCAACTTTTTTGCGTCAAAATTACATCAAAATTTCGTGATGAGCTTTCGCTTTACCTTTTTCTCATCAGACCAGCATCACAAACCTTTGATGAGATTTAGCATCAACCTTTCTAACATCAGATTAGCATCACAAATTCTTCATTAGATTTAGCATTAGCCAAATTAGCATCAGACGAACATCAAAATTTCGTGATCAATTTTTGCGTTAGCTTTATTGCATCAACCTGACATCATAAAGTATCTGTGTTCACTTTACTCACAGGAAAATTTTTATCAGACCAATTTAAGATGCACGGAGACATCAAGAGGTACCACCCCCTCACTGTTTGAAGTTAATTTGCAAAGCAGGGTTCTAATCGCCCCTGAAATTCTGAGTGTCTATATATATATATATATATATATATATATATATATATATATATATATATATATATATATATATATATATATATATATTAGCAGACAGGGTAAAGGAAATGAGGGGCTCGTTTGACAAACATGTTAAAGAAGCCAACAGTCACCGAAACCAAGGGGCAGAGGGGAATGTTTTTAATCTTTTTTTTATTTGTAGTGCCAATCAATCGGTTTAAAGAGAATTACTTATAAAGCAGCAGAAAAAACAACCATGCCGCCGGTGGGATCCGAACCCACGACCTCCGAATATCGCGTCCGGTGCTCTTACCAACTGAGCTACGGCGACGGCTGTCCAATCTGCTGCTTTCGTGGGTATTTATGTTTACTGCGTGGGTGGCGCTGGTGAACACTCTCAAGGTTCGCTTACACGCAGTAAACATAAGACAGTTTTAGCTGTGCGTACGCAAAGAGTTAGCGTACGCGAGGAGTTTGCGGGACGGTAGTGCGCATGCGCAGAACGCAAGCGCAAGCCTTGCGTCTTGCGTACGGTAGCCTTGCGTACGCTAGCCAGCGGAGTTTGCGTTGCGGCGCTTGCGTGGCTTGCGTACGCTAACTTTGACAAGATGGCGGCGCCCTGCTCGCCCGCTTCGGAATAAATACATGTCGCCGCTGGATTCTCCGACGCAATAGCTCGCTCAAATGGTAGCGGTTCGCTTTTATTTCGCCTAATCTTGCCCACACGTAGCGGTATAAGCGATAACTAGCCCCTGTTTTTCAGATAATTTGGCGATCTTCAAGCTCCTAGGCCTAACTATATTCAGTGTGTTTTCCTCGCAGCAACGACACCTGGCGAAGCAGTTTTCTAACTTTTAGCCAGATCTTGCATTTTCTTCGGTTTGCATAGTTTTTCTTCTTGGAATAAAAAAGGCTCCCAATGCACTCACAGTAGTTATCATCACGGATGAAATTTTCTTCAACCGAGCGTTGATGTGGTTTGACTTCTTGTCACTAGATGGCGCCACGTGCGCCTGAGGGACGCTACGGCACGGTCAGCTAAAACTATACTTCGGAGCGGACAGCGTAACGCACGCAGCGCCGTAGCTCTTTGCGTACGCAAGCACTTGCGTACGCACAGCAAAAACTGTCTATAATTACCCACAAAAGCAGCAGATTGGACAGCCGTCGCCGTAGCTCAGTTTACCAGGTAAGAGCACCGGACGCGATATTCGGAGGTCGTGGGTTCGGATCCCACCGGAGGCATGGTTGTTTTTTCTGCTGCTTTATAAGTAATTTTCTTTGTGCGATAGATTAATCTAAGTATTATTAAACCAGTGATTAGCACTACACATTAAAAAAATACTAAACATTCCCTTATGCACCTTAGTTTCGGCGACTGTTGACTTCCTTAATATGTTTGTCAAACGAGCCCCTCATTTCATTTGCCTTGTCTGCTAATACCTTAACGGGGGTCTCGGTTCTGTCAGTCTTGATGCCATAGGTAGCATAAAATGGCTCTCGCACAGTTTCCGCCCTCGCCGTTAGATGACGTTCTACGTCACACTTGCGGTATTACAGGACGTGCTACGTCCACCGCTATGGACGAGGGTGGCGCTGGTGAACACTCTGAAGGTTCGCTTACACGCAAAACATAAATACCCACGAAACCAGCAGATTGGACGGCCCTCGCCGTAGCTCAGTTGGTAAGAGCACCGGACGCGATATTCGGAGGTCGTGGGTTCGGATCCCACCGGCGGCATGGTTGTTTTTTCTGCTGCTTTATTAGTAATTTTCTTTAAACCGATTGATTGGTACTACAAATAAAAAAAGATTAAAAACATTCCCCTATGCCCCTTGGTTTCGGTGACTGTTGGCTTTCTTTATATATATATATATATATATATATATATATATATATATATATATATATATATATATATATATATATATATATATATATATATATATATATATATATATACTCTTGATTTCCGAAGAACTATTTCAATCAGACTCTTGAAGCTGATGCACTTCCCAAAAATTCACATCAACCTCTTAAAAGTGCGCTTCATGTGCGCGAAAAAGAGCGGTGTGCGGTCGTTCGCTCCATCGCTTAGTACTAGTGGGCAACCTCCAAGCAAGCGAAGGCGACTGGCGACGCTCGCCAGCGACGTGCACAGCGGTCTCTGTGCTTGAGCACTCGAGCTTAGTAAACACGCCCGTAACCTGTTCTCTCTCTTGAAGTTTTGTCAATGTGCCACATAGCCAGGGCCAAATACATATTTTCTCTACGGCAGCGGTCTAGCGACAGAGACGAGGTCACATCGCGGATTCATGGGGGAGCTAGGTGTACTTTCATTCGGTGCCTGCGCACTCCGGCGTAGTAAAAACTCCCGTAAACTGTCACCGAAATCTGCTTCTAAGTGAGCAAACTATAATATGTAAGTGAGAATACGCGCTGCGACCCAGGCAGCACAACAGCATTGGTCGAACGTTGGGCTATCATTGGCAAAAACTGGCACAAACATCGGTCCTACACTGGCATTTACGCTGAGCGCTACCATTTTGACACATTGGTCCTACTTTCATGCCAATTTAGGGCCAACGTACGGCCGATCAAGGGGCCAGCGTAGGCCTGGCGTTCGTTCTGCACTAAGAAAAAAAGGAGTGGTCTTAGTCCTTTGAGGGGGTATATCCACTGACGCTGAGGCGACCCCCTTTTGGTGTAACGTTACACCTTCATCGGGGGACTAAGTGCGCACAGTGTAATGTTTAGGCTGTTATCGGGGTAATGTTATTCCGTCTGGCCAAGTGTAAGTATAACCCCTTGTTGACTAACTTTACCCCTCCTCAGAAAGACTAACGCTTACGCCATGAAAGTGTAAACATATGCTTCACTTTCTGGTGCATGTTTGCGCCCACTCGGAATAAGCTTATGCTCAATCCCAGGGTGCAAACTTATACTTGCAAGGGCTACAGTTAATCATGTCTAATGAGCTTACTACAACCCTCCTACAGAGCAACTTTGCACCTTATCAATGGGCGTAAAATTGCTCTGCAAGAGCATATGGGTTCCTCTTTTAGGTGCACCTTTACGCCATGTTAGGAAGGGTAACGTAAGCGTAAGCTTGCCCTCGCAGGGGCTATAGTTACCTAATGAGTTTTTTTACAACGCTTCTATGGTGCAACTTTGCACCACGTCAGTGGGCATAACATTGCTCTGAAAGTGTGTATGTTTTGCTCTTTTAGGTGCATCCTTACGTCTCTTTTGGACGGGTAACGTTACCGTCCAGAGGAATGTATCCCATATTAGTGTATTGTTACAACTTCTCGAATGTGAGGCACAGACACGTTCGCTGTGATACTAGGCATCCATTGTTATTAAAGTAAGTAAGATCGTTTTTGGGCCTGTAAAGAAAACCACTTCACTTTGTAGGTGTCGGTAATGGTGCATGTACTTTAATGTATTACACACATCGAAACCAAACGCAGCATTACTATACACCTACAGAACAAAGCTGCTTGCTGAAAAGGCATGATAAGCACCTCACTGCCATCAAGTTCACAGATGTTTTTCTCTTCCACATTCCTGGTTATGTTCGTGTTAGTGTGATAAGATTGTGGCGTGCCGTGCTGCACTTCAGAGTGCAGTTTCGGACTCCAGTGATTGTACACCAGTATGCACGACAGGGTTTATTTCTTACTGAATTTAAAATGGCAACATGACTCAGCAGTCTTCTGTCAACGTCATGATGGCATCCATTCTCCAAGCGAACCTGTGTGACAAAAAGAAATCCTTGAAACATGACGGGCAGTACACACATTTAACGCATAAATTGTAATTATAAGATCAAAATTTAATCTGCGACAATTTGGTCTGAAGCGCGAAGGCGTATGTGTTGTGTTTTCCAAGCGAGCATGCTGTACAGGCCAAGAAACAAGTAACAGAATGAACAACACGAGCTCTGGATACCTAATCATGATACTGATTGAAGAACATGCATGCCCCACCAGCTAGACCAAACTAGAAGGCTCCTACATTTGGTGTGCAGTACACATATCTCACATGCAGTGGAAGTATAGAGCGCAGCTCCCACTTCCGTAAATGGCCTAGTTTTTTTTAATTACAGCGTTCTTTCGGCGTTGATTCAAAGGGGCCCGATTTTGCAGCTGAAATCTGCAAGACATCAGAAACCGTACCGCAGTATATTTGACGCTTGTAAAATGATAAGCAGGGCGTCTTCACTCACCCCGTTGCTATCGCGCATGCAGTGGTGCTACCATCTAGTTAGAGTCAGTGTATGACCATGGAACATTTTTTTACAAACAAAAATGACCTGAAGTGTGTTCCTGTTCAGCTGTTGTCCAGTTATGCTTTTGGCGCTAGCTAGCAAAATTGTGGCTGAATTTTTGCCGCCTGCGCGCAACAAAAGCGTATGTGCACTGAGATAGTGCGTTTCTTTCTGCAACAACTTGCAATATTATATAAGTCAGCTTCTTCAAAAGGATGTCCTCCGACCAAAAGTACTCGTTTACAGACAGCAGTCTCGCATTTTCAGAAAAAGGTTGGATTTCCCTTAATCTATTTCGGGACCGACTAACCCATCTCCCCTTTCGTGGCAAGAACAGAAAGTGACAACGAAGACGGTGGTAAATGTCTCGAACCCAGAGAACACTCACATTCTTCGAGCGAATGAAAACTCCGTATGGCCGCCCACTACCTGCAGCAGAGTGTAGGCAGAAAAAGGAGGGATGCCGTCATTCGTCACAGAGCAGTGGGGAGTGGGTTGTTCCTTGTTCTGGCTAGGAGTGCGCGGGGGAGGGGGAAGGGAAGGAAGTTAGCGCGACGGTGTTGTTCAGTAGAAAAGTTTTAGAAAGTTAAGCGTGAGGTAGCTCACTACTTCCGGCGCACAGGAACAAAGGCCCATTGCCTTCTATTCTCTGCCTAGCCTCTGCTGCAGTGCTACCGAAGGTTGACTGCATGAGTACAATTGTACTCTTGATGGCTCTCTCCAGGCCACTTTGAAGTAAACTGGCGACATTCCTGAGTTTACTAAGAAGAGGGAACTTCACTCTTTTCGTTTCCACAAAAAAAATGCGAGAGTGTCGTCCGGGAACGAGACCTTTTGGTTGGAAAACAAGCCTTGCGGAGAAGCTGACTTACACATTTCTGCAAATGGTCTATTTTGCAAGTTGTAAACTCTCGTGAGGATTAAGTGACTTGAAATAGCGATAGAAAAATGTTTGCGGGTGAAGGTTAAGCAGGGTCATAGCAGCAGAGAGCTAATGCTCGAGTTCGGGGAAAAAACAGGCCCTTTTTCTGCATTAAAAAGAAGAGAAAATCCTGACCGCGCCACTCAGCTGCGTCTGGAAAAAAGATAAAATATGGCTTTGTGACTCATCATAAAAAAGGTTTGTACTCCAGTTTAATCAATTTCTAAACTTCAACCACTCAGAGCAATTATCAAGGTTCTGAAAGAAAGTAGGACACCCTCTGAAGCTCAAAGACCACATTAGCTGCACTCATGCTTGAGGTTGCATGCATTTTGCAACGTACACCCGCCGCCAAGAGTTCAAGAAAGGCGACTGTGTCGAAAACAGCTAATTGCTTCGTATCTAAGACTTATTACTGGAGATTCAACGGTGCATTGCACAATTTGTACCATGACAATTAATATCTATTCTAAGATTCATGAACTGGCAAGGGCGAAATTGAGTTGTTTTACTAAAAGTGAACATGAGAGTAATTCCCCACCTCCACCCGCCCTCTACAAAATACAAGCAGAGAAACATTCGACCGTACTTACCAGGACTGATATGGCGTCATCGCAAAGTTAGCCTGTTGGCAGGCTATCGAGACGCGTTATTCGCTCGGTGAGTGCACACCACAGGTACAGATAGCTAGACAGGCACTGTCCAGAGACGCAAAGTGCAAACTGCGCCCTGCAGCAGCTTCCAGTGCTAGGCAGTGCAACGACCGGTAGCGCTGTATTCGCGGAAGGGCGAATGAGCGAACCCACCCGTCCTCTGCACCCTATCTTTCCCGCCCCTCACCCTTTCCTCCTTTTGTGGGCAGATTTTTTCTTTTCCTCTTTTCGTTCCGGATTCCGCGTGTCCCCCGCGTGTGCTTTCTTGGTGGAGGGATTTAGCATACCGGAGACATACTACAGGTTTTAGGTACGCCTGTTGTGCACGTGCGGTGGCCCTTCCCGGCCGGGTGCTTGCTTCTGCACATATGTAAAAAAAGTCCTTGGTTAACTGTCGGCATAAAAAGTCGCTTGTTTTCTTGACGGATGAATACTGAAAAAAAGTGTGCGGTAGGAAATATGCCGAATGTACATAAGCTCCGCGCTTCTCGCCTCTAAAATGGCAGCCACTATGAAGGTGGTGCAAGCGTGCTTTAATATAAGTTATTTGAAACATTGCGTATAAGTTAGAAAATGAGCAAGTGCACGCACTTGTGCGGAAAAAGCCTGATTTCGGATTCTGTTCCTGCTAATTCTTACATGTATGACAAATTGCTACTACTATTGCTAGAAAGAAAACTAAAGGTTGACAAAGCTCCGTTATATATCATTCTTCAACACCTTACGGAAAATAAGTAACCGAGTACAATTGAAATGACTCCATCAGAAATGTATATGGATACCGGGGTGAATTACAGTCTCAGGAAAGTAACGTAACAATTACAGAAAACTAGGCTGTTACTCTTCCGTTACTTTCCTCCCAACATTTATAGTTCCATGACACAAATTTACTCAGACTGTAGTGAACTGCAGCAGTTTGCTTGATGATTTGTTTTTTTAATAAACTGCACATCTCCAACCAAAATTTTTAATTTTAACCCAACGTTTCCAGGCTGACTCGGCTCCTTCATCAGGGGTGACTGAGGGCTGTAGCTAGTGTCTTTTAAGTATAGAGGGGAGGAGGGGGTCAAAGGAATGACAGCTGTGATTCGAAAGGCATGGTGGAGGGAAAGAGGGCGTTAGGCTGTTAGTCACGTTGTCGCACTGTGGGGATGCGGTCAATGGCGACGTTTTTTTTTTGTAGAGTTGAAGAGCGAAGTCCCTGGGCATATACTGGGGGCAGGTTTCCTTTTGTGCGGTTGATGTTGTTCGGGGTGGTTTGAATGTGCCAGGATTCCAGAAGGAGCCTTTTGTGGTAATTTGTTTCGGTTCCCAGGATGCGGGTTCCTTCGAAGTTGATTCTACGGTCGGAGTCCTCGGAATGTTCCAACGAAAAATTAAAATTTTTGTTTGGAGAAGTGCAGTTTATTACAACTCTTCAAACCCAACCAGACAGACAAATCTGTCAAAATGTTTAGTTTGCAATGATTTGTTCTACGCTGTTAACTTCCGAGGGCAATTGTTTTTCGAAGCTGCGGTCAAAAACATCCCTACGTTTACTCGCGAAGCGATCAGCGGCTGCACTGATCACTTTTAGAACACCTTGCGTCGATTTTGGGTGTAATGAGAGGTGAGTTGCGGTGCCATCTGACAAGACCGCGGGGGGGGGGGTGGCTACAGAGCGGTCACGTGATACCTCTCGGGAGGAGAACTCCCATAGAAGACGGCGTTCACCCGGTTGTGGTGCGGACATGATCGTGCGCGATGCTTCTCGGCAACCGGTCTGTTGTCGCTCGGTCACAAAGAAAACTGCTTCCCGTCAGGAAAGCTGTACCTTTGGTTCCAGCATTTTTTTGGAAAGAAGGAACTGGTTACCTGTAATCAACTACAGAAAAAGTAATTGAATTGCCTGGAACTTTGCCGTTTGAAAAAAAAAGTAAAAAATTAATCACAAAATTGCAAGAAACTGCAGCTGATTACAAGTAATCATTACATGTAATGCGTTACGTACAACTCTGGTACGTATCGTCATATCTTCTATACTTTGAAGCCGCCGCGGTGGCTCAGTCGTTATGGCGCTCAGCTGTTGACCCGAAAGACGCGGGTTTGATCCAGGCCGCGGCGGTCGAATTTGTGTGGATGCGAAGTTCCAGAGGCCCATGTACTGTGCGTTGTCAGTGGGCGTTAAAGATCCCCAGGTGGTCGAAATTTCCGGAGCACTTCACTACGGCATCCTTCACAGCCTGAGTCGCTTCGGGATGCTAAACCCTCATAAACCATGAACCATCCATACTTTGAAAGATCTTCCAAGCGTTATTATTAAATAACGGCCAAGACAATGTGCTCGATATCAAAATCAAGCTAATGTCAGCTTGTAGTTGTCACAGAAGAGCAAATCAAGCCAATGTATACTAAAAATACAGGTACTAGTTTACTCATATTTACGAAGCCTTAGGCACGCACACACATATATAATCAATAAAATTTGCATGTGGAGATGGTCCACAAGATGTGGAACACAGATTTGTGCGCTGACCTGAACGTAGTGAAATTTGCTCAGTCAAAAGCATGCTTAATAAAAAATAAGTTTCACGACGCTCTTGCAGTGTTCACACGTGTGTCTAGGATTCACGCTCACTTGCGCTCGCATTAGCAAATCAGTCGAAAAGCTTCTAATGCGGGATAACTTCAAACCCTTGAGTGTACTCCTGTGAGCAGGAAGTCAGCGCTGTGCATAGACAGCAAGGACAGCATGGTGAGGGGTTAGCGTGACTTCCGAGCTGCGCGTCCGCTGCTCTATCCCGTCTTCGGTTAGTCATCCGCCGGGTCACTGAACGTAGACCCTGAGGGGACAAGTATTGTGATGAACCAGTTTCTTAAAATGGCTCTGGGTCCACACTGGGCATGAGGAGATTGATGCACAGACTCCAAAATGATTTTGAAGTGATTTAATTAAAGCATCTGGCTCGATGCCGCTTACGGGACAGAAGCTGGGCTCGTCGTCGCCGGGGCTGAGTCAGCGTGGTGTGGCACGGGCTCGATGAATGGCTGGTTGTCTGCAGCGGCCGGGCTGGGAGTTCCTCGTGGCTGTGCTGCCCTCGTTCTCGGCTGGTCGTTGGATGAGCTGCCAGGCATGGAGGCGCGTTGGCGAAGGTCGAACGTTAGCGACGGCTAGACCACGGGCTCAGGTCAATGAGCAGCCCCAGTCTTCTGCCTCGCTCCGACTCCGGCCCTCTCGTCCACTCGCCCCGATCGCTCTCCCCCTTCCTCCCGTCGGCTTCCGCTTTTAAAGCCTTTGCTTCTTTCTTCAGCCGTGGCCGCGCCTTTGTCCACTCCCTCGTGGCTCTCGAGGGGTGCATAATGACGGGGACACTCAAGCGTCGTTCGACAGGGCCGTCGACGGTTACCATATATGGTCATGTTTCTCCGCCACAACCAAATATGGTCATGTCTCTCCGCTGCGACCCGACGCCAGGACGGCGCGGCCAACCCTCTCCAGGAAAAGTCACTGACCGGCTCGTCGTGGCACCGGTGCATGTGCACGAATCATCGCATCCGCTCCTTCTTAAAAGGAATGTTCATTGAACATTAGGAATTCGTCATACACACACACGCGCACACACACACGCCGCGCTGTTCGGGCCAGTATCCCGCACAAGTCGCTCCTTTCTTCCCCACGAGCACCGAGCCAGAGCGGAGTTTCAGAACAATTCTTCACCGTAGATACCACTCGAGTGCACAATATAAGACCATAATTAACAGTATGTACAACATCTCAAACAAGAGAACGAACAAAAAATGAAACTAAACGAAGCGCACTTGTAATGTACAAAACAAGGAAATGTAGTCTTAGCGAGGTACCTCCCTGTCCACTACTCGGTTACGGAGGTATTACCTAGCGGCTGGAATAGGTCTGCCAGATTGGAATGCCTCCTCCTCGAGAAGGGCGCCTCCTAGCTGCGACTGCATGAAGTGTTCCAGTTCATCACATGGACTGAAATTTTTGTGCCGGCCGCTCTGACCGCTTTTCCGCAATGCAGGGTTATATACAATGGCGGGCTCCGTGCGAAGGTTATCCTCCCCCTCGTGTTTCCTTGAGGCAGCCGTTTCAGAAAGAGGCGAGCATGTTGGTGCTTGCTTTAACCGGTTAGCATGGACCACAGCGGTTGAGGCCCCTGCGATCTTCCGAATCCGACAATTAACCGGCGATAGCTGCTCTACTATGCGGTAAGGTCCTTTCCATTTGGGCGTTAACTTACGGGCAAGCCCTGCGTTGACCTGCACACACTCAAGGTATACGCGGTCTCCCACCCTGAAAGGAACCGCCCTAGCCCTAGTGTCGAACCGCCTTTTTCTTTTGTCGGCTGCTTCCCGTAATGCTTCGGCTGTTACGTCATGGGCCACTTGCATCGAGACGTCAGTTCGGCTCTATAATCATCTAGTGACCCGTATGGCACCCGTCTCTGTCCATCAACCACCGCATTCGGTGTGTCTGGGTCGCGACCGTACAAGAGGTAGAAAGGGGAGTCACCGGAGCTCTCGTGCACCGCCGTGTTGTAAGAAAAAACAGCAAACGATATCCAGAGGTCCCAATCCTGTTGGTCTCGCGAAACATAATGGGATAACAGTTTGCTTGCTGTTTGATTAAGCCTCTCCACAGCACCGTTACAAGCCGGGTGGTAAGGGGTGGTCTGTCTTTTGTCAATTCCCAGGAGGTTATACACATCTTTCGTCAACTTCGACACAAAGTTTGACCCTTGATTTGTTAACAACTGCCGCGCAACGCCGTGCCGCAGAACCACTGTTTCTACAAAAGCACGTGCCACAGTTTCTGCTTTTTGGTCGAGCAGTGCTGTTATCTCAGCATACTTCGTTAGGTGGTCAACGCACACCAGTACATATTTGTTTCCTGTTGTCGTAGTCGGAAGTGGGCCTAGGATATCCATGCCAACCCTCTCAAAAGGCGTCGAGACTTCCTCGAATTCCTGAAGGGGGGCCGGCCTGCGGTTTTTCGGAGTTTTTCTTTCCAGGCAAGAACGGCAGTTAGCGCAGTACTCTTTAACATCTGAACGCATGCCCTGCCAATAGTAGTAGCGCTCCAACCTCCTTTGCGTCTTCATTACTCCAAAATGGCCCGCGTATGGGGCATCGTGAAAAACCCTCAAGACGTGCGGCACCATTGACTTTGGTACCACCACTCCTTCCCACACCTGGCTAGCCTTCCTTCCTGACCGCGTAGGCCGGGTGCGCTTTCGTAGGGTTCCTTCGTTGTCAACAAAGTAACAATTGTCGGGATCCCGGGCGATCCCCCCAGAAATGGCATGAAATGTTTTCTCTAGCCCTTTGTCCTTTCGCTGCTCGGTGCGGAGATCGTTTGTATCTATGGCCGGACAAAACTCATTCACGGTGCGTACCAGGTTAGCTCGACTTAATGCGTCCGCGTTAGTGTGCACCTTGCCTGGCTTGTGTTCTATCTCGAAATCGTATTCCTGAAGTTGCAGACTCAAGCGCGCGAGGCGCGAACTCAGATCCTTCACGTTTAGAAGCCACTTAAGGGGTTGGCAGTCAGTCACTAGCCTGAATCTGTGGCCATAGAGGTAGCACCGAAAGTGCCGCACGGCCCAAACCACTGCAAGGCACTCCCGCTCAGTGGCACTGTACCGCTGCTCGACTGGACTGAATTGCCGGCTCGCGAACGCAATAGGCTGCTCCTTGCCGTCAAAATTCTGAGACAGCACTGCACCCGCTGCAAACTTCGAGGCGTCAGTCGCTACAATGAAAGGCTGGCTGAAGTTTGGATATCCTAGCAAGGGAGCGGTTATTAATTTTTCCTTTAGTTCTTCGAACGCCACCTCTGCCTCCTCCGACCATACGAACTCTATGTTTTTTGCTGTTAGTGCAGTCAGTGGCTTTGCGATACTGGCGAAATCTCGCACATGCCTTCGGTAGTATCCGACTAAGCCAAGAAACTCGCGAACGCCTCGAACTCCAGTTGGTCTAGGGAAGTCGCGGACGCTACTTAACTTTCCCGCTTCAGGTTCTACGCCGTCTGCGGAAACGATATGTCCAAGGTATTTGACCTGCCGCTGTAGAAGTTGGCACTTTGAAGGTTTCAATTTTAAGCCAGCAGCTCGCAATCTGACCAGCACTTCCTCAATGGCCTCCAAGTGTTCGGCAAAGGTGCTGCTGTAAATTATTATATCGTCCATGTAGACGAAGCACCTCTTTCCCAGCAAACCGGCCAAGATTACGTCCGCAGTTCTCTGCCAGACTGCAGGGCTGTTAACAAGTCCCATCGGCATGCGTCTCCACTGAAAGTGGTCAGACGGGGTGTTAAATGCGGTTTTGTCGACATCGTTTGGATCCATTTCGATCTGCCAGAACCCCGATGCGAGGTCGACAACTGTAAAATACTTGGCTGACCCAAGCTGCGCGAGGGTTTCCTGCACCTGTGGCAGCGGGTAGGGATCTATCCTTGTAATGGAATTCAATCGCCGGTAGTCTATTACCAGTCGAAATGAACCATCGGGTTTCTCAACTAGAAGTGCCGGTGCCCCCCACGGCGACTTGGAATGCTCAACAATGCCTTTGTCGATTAGCTCTTGGACCTGCCTATCCATTTCCTCTCTTTGTGAGTAGGGAATTCTATAGGCCCGTTGGTACACTGGTGGCGAGTCGCCAGTCGTAATGTGGTGTTTAATCACTCCGCACTTTCGCAGGTCTAGCTTCGATGCAGCGAACACATCCGAGTAGCGCTGTAGGAGACGACCCTCAACTCTTCCTCGCTCTTTTCAGTCGATGTGAGAGAGGTCAAACTGCAGGTTCCTTTCTTTTCCTTTCCTTTCATTGACGAGGCCCGTAGTGCCAATCGGGGTACCCTGCTCATCTACCTCAGCCGTGGAGAATGTAGCTATGTTTTTGTTTTTCGGCAGGTGAAGCTCTTGTTGCGAGTAGTTACATAAGCGGACGGGAACCCTTTTCTTTGAGTCAACCGTGACCAAACAGCCCGCCACACTCAGTCCTATTGCGAGCCCCTCTATAGGTTCAACGACTCCTATGTGTCCTTCATCAATCTGAGCTGACATCGCTCCCACACAGATTATCTCTGACCGAGGCGGCACCACTGTTTCTCTCGTTGTCCTAACACTAACGCCTGCGTGTGTTAGCGAGCCCTGTTTCGCGCTCTGTTCCCCATAGTCCACTCGTGCAACGTACTCGGCCTCTCGATTTGCTAATGGGACCAAAGCCCCGCGACAGGAAAGGCAGTTCTGGCTTAATATGAGATCGATGCCATGCTGCCGTAACAGGTCCTGACCTACGAAGCCCGATATACCATCCGGCAACGACACAGCATCGGAACAAATGTAGCTGGGATGGTCAAAACTTTCGTTCCCGATAGTGAAGCGCAAAAGGTACAGTCCTCCCGTGCCGAGGTCAGCTCCTGTGATGCCCACGAATCTTACTTTCGGAGATTCTCGGGCCTCATGCACCTGCCTGTCTCCCTTCCTTGTCAGCAGATCAAAAATCTTTTGCTTAAGGAGCGTTATCCGGGAGCCAGTGTCAACCAACAGATTGCAAGTGACCCCCTTTACCACGAATTTGGCAATCGGGCAGGATTCTCCAAAAACGCTTACAACAGCACAGCTATTACTGCTCTCCCCCAACCGGCTTGGCTGCGGGGGACTCTACGCGTTTTTTGGCACAATATATCTTTGTTCCCTCCCCGTGTTGGTCGGCGCGCGCTGCTGCCCATTTGGCGTACCAGATTCGCGGTTTAGCTCGGGACAGTATCTGGCAACGTGTCCGTACCCTCTGCAGGCATAACAGCGAACCTGCCTCCTTTCACGGTTCCGGAAATTGCCCATGTTATTTAACTGTAGGCCTTCCGCGAGGAGCGCCTCCAGCCGGTCTAGCCTATCGGTCAACTGAGTAACATTCGCGTCGGCGCTTGCACTTTTTGGCTCTGTTACAAGCCGCACCTTCTCCTCACTGGAGACAAGCAACTCATTACGCTCCTCGTCTACAGCTGCCTCTACCGCTCCTTCAAAAGTAGACGGCGCCTTAGACAGAACAAACCTGAGCACCGGATCCCTCAAGCCAGTGAACTGGGACGTCATCTGCTCCAGAAGCAGCTCTCTGGCGTGCTTTTGCTTCGAACTATCAGGCCCCGGTTCTCGCGCTAGGGTTTCGTTCCCAAGGAAGCGAAAGCGGGAGGCAAACGCGCGTGCGTCTTCCCCCGGCTTCTGCCGAGCGTCGAGGAACCGCCTGAGCTTTACGCTAGAAGGTTCCCTGTCAAAATATTTAAACGCTAGCTTTTTAAATTCAGCCAACGTGCCCGCCTTCCTGACTCCCTCATCTCTCCAGGCAAAATCATGTGCTGCCCCTGACATGCGACATTTCGCCATTCCCAGCTGTTGTGCATCCGTTAACCCGCCCATTTTGCACACCTGCTCCAACATGTAAAAAAATTCAACAATAGACGGCCCCTGACCGTCGCCAGTGAATCTATCCACCATGTTTGCTAATGCAAGTACGCTTGCCCCAAAGGGCTGTGCACTCGAGTGGGCTTCTTCCATATTAGACCAAATATAGTCAGTGCCTCAAGCTCCTCTCGCCGGGGGTGCAGTCCAGCTTTTGCCCAATGATTTAAGTGTGGACCCCACTTCTGCCACCAATGTGATGAACCAGTTTCTTAAAATGGCCCTGGGTCCACACTGGGCATGAGGAGATTGATGCACAGACTCCAAAATGATTTTGAAGTGATTTAATTAAAGCATCTGGCTCGATGCCGCTTACAGGACAGAAGCTGGGCTCGTCGTCGCCGGGGCTGAGTCGGCGTGGTGTGGCACGGGCTCGATGAATGGCTGGTTGTCTGCAGCGGCCGGGCTGGGAGTTCCTCGTGGCTGTGCTGCCCTCGTTCTCGGCTGGTCGTTGGATGAGCTGCCAGGCATGGAGGCGCGTTGGCGAAGGTCGAACGTTAGCGACGGCTAGACCACGGGCTCAGGTCAATGCGCAGCCCCAGTCTTCTGCCTCGCTCCGACTCCGGCCCTCTCGTCCACTCGCCCCGATCGCTCTCCCCCTTCCTCCCGTCGGCTTCCGCTTTTAAAGCCTTTGCTTCTTTCTTCAGCCGTGGCCGCGCCTTTGTCCACTCCCTCGTGGCTCTCGAGGGGTGCATAATGACGGGGACACTCAAGCGTCGTTCGACAGGGCCGTCGACGGTTACCATATATGGTCATGTTTCTCCGCCACAACCAAATATGGTCATGTCTCTCCGCTGCGACCCGACGCCAGGACGGCGCGGCCAACCGTCTCCAGGAAAAGTCACTGACCGGCTCGTCATGGCACCGGTGCATGTGCACGAATCATCGCATCCGCTCCTTCTTAAAAGGAATGTTCATTGAACATTAGGAATTCGTCATACACACACACGCGCACACACACACGCCGCGCTGTTCGGGCCAGTATCCCGCACAAGTCGCTCCTTTCTTCCCCACGAGCACCGAGCCAGAGCGGAGTTTCAGAACAATTCTTCACCGTAGATACCACTCGAGTGCACAATATAAGACCATAATTAACAGTATGTACAACATCTCAAACAAGAGAACGAACAAAAAATGAAACTAAACGAAGCGCACTTGTAATGTACAAAACAAGGAAATGTAATCTTAGCGAGGTACCTCCCTGTCCACTACTCGGTTACGGAGGTATTACCTAGCGGCTGGAATAGGTCTGCCAGATTGGAATGCCTCCTCCTCGAGAAGGGCGCCTCCTAGCTGCGACTGCATGAAGTGTTCCAGTTCATCACATGGACTGAAATTTTTGTGCCGGCCGCTCTGACTGCTTTTCCGCAATGCAGGGTTATATACAATGGCGGGCTCCGTGCGAAGGTTATCCTCCCCCTCGTGTTCCCTTGAGGCAGCCGTTTCAGAAAGAGGCGAGCATGTTGGTGCTTGCTTTAACCGGTTAGCATGGACCACAGCGGTTGAGGCCCCTGCGATCTTCCGAATCCGAAAATTAACCGGCGATAGCTGCTCTACTATGCGGTAAGGTCCTTTCCATTTGGGCGTTAACTTACGGGCAAGCCCTGCGTTGACCTGCACACACTCAAGGTATACGCGGTCTCCCACCCTGAAAGGAACCGCCCTAGCCCTAGTGTCGAACCGCCTTTTTCTTTTGTCGGCTGCTTCCCGTAATGCTTCGGCTGTTACGTCATGGGCCACTTGCAATCGAGACGTCAGTTCGGCTCTATAATCATCTAGTGACCCGTATGGCACCCGTCTCTGTCCATCAACCACCGCATTCGGTGTGTCTGGGTCGCGACCGTACAAGAGGTAGAAAGGGGAGTCACCGGAGCTCTCGTGCACCGCCGTGTTGTAAGAAAAAACAGCAAACGGTATCCAGAGGTCCCAATCCTGTTGGTCTCGCGAAACATAATGGGATAACAGTTTGCTTGCTGTTTGATTAAGCCTCTCCACAGCACCGTTACAAGCCGGGTGGTAAGGGGTGGTCTGTCTTTTGTCAATTCCCAGGAGGTTATACACATCTTTCGTCAACTTCGACACAAAGTTTGACCCTTGATTTGTTAACAACTGCCGCGCAACGCCGTGCCGCAGAACCACTGTTTCTACAAAAGCACGTGCCACAGTTTCTGCTTTTTGGTCGGGCAGTGCTGTTATCTCAGCATACTTCGTTAGGTGGTCAACGCACACCAGTACATATTTGTTTCCTGTTGTCGTAGTCGGAAGTGGGCCTAGGATATCCATGCCAACCCTCTCAAAAGGCGTCGAGACTTCCTCGAATTCCTGAAGGGGGGCCGGCCTGCGGTTTTTCGGAGTTTTTCTTTCCAGGCAAGAACGACAGTTAGCGCAGTACTCTTTAACATCTGAACGCATGCCCTGCCAATAGTAGTAGCGCTCCAACCTCCTTTGCGTCTTCATTACTCCAAAATGGCCCGCGTATGGGGCATCGTGAAAAACCCTCAAGACGTGCGGCACCATTGACTTTGGTACCACCACTCTTTCCCACACCTGGCTAGCCTTCCTTCCTGACCGCGTAGGCCGGGTGCGCTTTCGTAGGGTTCCTTCGTTGTCAACAAAGTAACAATTGTCGGGATCCCGGGCGATCCCCCCAGAAATGGCATGAAATGTTTTCTCTAGCCATTTGTCCTTTCGCTGCTCGGTGCGGAGATCGTTTGTATCTATGGCCGGACAAAACTCATTCACGGTGCGTACCAGGTTAGCTCGACTTAATGCGTCCGCGTTAGTGTGCACCTTGCCTGGCTTGTGTTCCATCTCGAAATCGTATTCCTGAAGTTGCAGACTCCAGCGCGCGAGGCGCGAACTCAGATCCTTCACGTTTAGAAGCCACTTAAGGGGTTGGCAGTCGGTCACTAGCCTGAATCTGTGGCCATAGAGGTAGCACCGAAAGTGCCGCACGGCCCAAACCACTGCAAGGCACTCCCGCTCAGTGGCACTGTACCGCTGCTCGACTGGACTGAATTGCCGGCTCGCGAACGCGATAGGCTGCTCCTTGCCGTCAAAATTCTGAGACAGCACTGCACCCGCTGCAAACTTCGAGGCGTCAGTCGCTACAATGAAAGGCTGGCTGAAGTTTGGATATCCTAGCAAGGGAGCGGTTATTAATTTTTCCTTTAGTTCTTCGAACGCCACCTCTGCCTCCTCCGACCATACGAACTCTATGTTTTTTGCTGTTAGTGCAGTCAGTGGCTTTGCGATACTGGCGAAATCTCGCACATGCCTTCGGTAGTATCCGACTAAGCCAAGAAACTCGCGAACGCCTCGAACTCCAGTTGGTCTAGGGAAGTCGCGGACGCTACTTAACTTTCCCGCTTCAGGTTCTACGCCGTCTGCGGAAACGATATGTCCAAGGTATTTGACCTGCCGCTGTAGAAGTTGGCACTTTGAAGGTTTCAATTTTAAGCCAGCAGCTCGCAATCTGACCAGCACTTCCTCAATGGCCTCCAAGTGTTCGGCAAAGGTGCTGCTGTAAATTATTATATCGTCCATGTAGACGAAGCACCTCTTTCCCAGCAAACCGGCCAAGATTACGTCCGCAGTTCTCTGCCAGACTGCAGGGCTGTTAACAAGTCCCATCGGCATGCGTCTCCACTGAAAGTGGTCAGACGGGGTGTTAAATGCGGTTTTGTCGACATCGTTTGGATCCATTTCGATCTGCCAGAACCCCGATGCGAGGTCGACAACTGTAAAATACTTGGCTGACCCAAGCTGTGCGAGGGTTTCCTGCACCTGTGGCAGCGGGTAGGGATCTATCCTTGTAATGGAATTCAATCGCCGGTAGTCTATTACCAGTCGAAATGAACCATCGGGTTTCTCAACTAGAAGTGCCGGTGCCCCCCACGGCGACTTGGAATGCTCAACAATGCCTTTGTCGATTAGCTCTTGGACCTGCCTATCCATTTCCTCTCTTTGTGAGTAGGGAATTCTATAGGCCCGTTGGTACACTGGTGGCGAGTCGCCAGTCGTAATGTGGTGTTTAATCACTCCGCACTTTCGCAGGTCTAACTTCGATGCAGCGAACACATCCGAGTAGCGCTGTAGGAGACGACCCTCAACTCTTCCTCGCTCTTTTCAGTCGATGTGAGAGAGGTCAAACTGCAGGTTCCTTTCTTTTCCTTTCCTTTCATTGACGAGGCCCGTAGTGCCAATCGGGGTACCCTGCTCATCTACCTCAGCCGTGGAGAATGTAGCTATGTTTTTGTTTTTCGGCAGGTGAAGCTCTTGTTGCGAGTAGTTACATAAGCGGACGGGAACCCTTTTCTTTGAGTCAACCGTGACCAAACAGCCCGCCACACTCAGTCCTATTGCGAGCCCCTCTATAGGTTCAACGACTCCTATGTGTCCTTCATCAATCTGAGCTGACATCGCTCCCACACAGATTATCTCTGACCGAGGCGGCACCACTGTTTCTCTCGTTGTCCTAACACTAACGCCTGCGTGTGTTAGCGAGCCCTGTTTCGCGCTCTGTTCCCCATAGTCCACTCGTGCAACGTACTCGGCCTCTCGATTTGCTAATGGGACCAAAGCCCCGCGACAGGAAAGGCAGTTCTGGCTTAATATGAGATCGATGCCATGCTGCCGTAACAGGTCCTGACCTACGAAGCCCGATATACCATCCGGCAACGACACAGCATCGGAACAAATGTAGCTGGGATGGTCAAAACTTTCGTTCCCGATAGTGAAGCGCAAAAGGTACAGTCCTCCCGTGCCGAGGTCAGCTCCTGTGATGCCCACGAATCTTACTTTCGGAGATTCTCGGGCCTCATGCACCTGCCTGTCTCCCTTCCTTGTCAGCAGATCAAAAATCTTTTGCTTAAGGAGCGTTATCCGGGAGCCAGTGTCAACCAACAGATTGCAAGTGACCCCCTTTACCACGAATTTGGCAATCGGGCAGGATTCTCCAAAAACGCTTACAACAGCACAGCTATTACTGCTCTCCCCCAACCGGCTTGGCTGCGGGGGACTCTACGCGTTTTTTGGCACAATATATCTTTGTTCCCTCCCCGTGTTGGTCGGCGCGCGCTGCTGCCCATTTGGCGTACCAGATTCGCGGTTTAGCTCGGGACAGTATCTGGCAACGTGTCCGTACCCTCTGCAGGCATAACAGCGAACCTGCCTCCTTTCACGGTTCCGGAAATTGCCCATGTTATTTAACTGTAGGCCTTCCGCGAGGAGCGCCTCCAGCCGGTCTAGCCTATCGGTCAACTGAGTAACATTCGCGTCGGCGCTTGCACTTTTTGGCTCTGTTACAAGCCGCACCTTCTCCTCACTGGAGACAAGCAACTCATTACGCTCCTCGTCTACAGCTGCCTCTACCGCTCCTTCAAAAGTAGACGGCGCCTTAGACAGAACAAACCTGAGCACCGGATCCCTCAAGCCAGTGAACTGGGACGTCATCTGCTCCAGAAGCAGCTCTCTGGCGTGCTTTTGCTTCGAACTATCAGGCCCCGGTTCTCGCGCTAGGGTTTCGTTCCCAAGGAAGCGAAAGCGGGAGGCAAACGCGCGTGCGTCTTCCCCCGGCTTCTGCCGAGCGTCGAGGAACCGCCTGAGCTTTACGCTAGAAGGTTCCCTGTCAAAATATTTAAACGCTAGCTTTTTAAATTCAGCCAACGTGCCCGCCTTCCTGACTCCCTCATCTCTCCAGGCAAAATCATGTGCTGCCCCTGACATGCGACATTTCGCCATTCCCAGCTGTTGTGCATCCGTTAACCCGCCCATTTTGCACACCTGCTCCAACATGTAAAAAAATTCAACAATAGACGGCCCCTGACCGTCGCCAGTGAATCTATCCACCATGTTTGCTAATGCAAGTACGCTTGCCCCAAAGGGCTGTGCACTCGAGTGGGCTTCTTCCATATTAGACCAAATATAGTCAGTGCCTCAAGCTCCTCTCGCCGGGGGTGCAGTCCAGCTTTTGCCCAATGATTTAAGTGTGGACCCCACTTCTGCCACCAATGTGATGAACCAGTTTCTTAAAATGGCCCTGGGTCCACACTGGGCATGAGGAGATTGATGCACAGACTCCAAAATGATTTTGAAGTGATTTAATTAAAGCATCTGGCTCGATGCCGCTTACAGGACAGAAGCTGGGCTCGTCGTCGCCGGGGCTGAGTCAGCGTGGTGTGGCACGGGCTCGATGAATGGCTGGTTGTCTGCAGCGGCCGGGCTGGGAGTTCCTCGTGGCTGTGCTGCCCTCGTTCTCGGCTGGTCGTTGGATGAGCTGCCAGGCATGGAGGCGCGTTGGCGAAGGTCGAACGTTAGCGACGGCTAGACCACGGGCTCAGGTCAATGCGCAGCCCCAGTCTTCTGCCTCGCTCCGTCTCCGGCCCTCTTGTCCACTCGCCCCGATCGCTCTCCCCCTTCCTCCCGTCGGCTTCCGCTTTTAAAGCCTTTGCTTCTTTCTTCAGCCGTGGCCGCGCCTTTGTCCACTCCCTCGTGGCTCTCGAGGGGTGCATAATGACGGGGACACTCAAGCGTCGTTCGACAGGGCCGTCGACGGTTACCATATATGGTCATGTTTCTCCGCCACAACCAAATATTGTCATGTCTCTCCGCTGCGACCCGACGCCAGGACGGCGCGGCCAACCGTCTCCAGGAAAAGTCACTGACCGGCTCGCCGTGGCACCGGTGCATGTGCACGAATAGTCACAGTATTCCTAGGGAGTGTTAACATTGCCCCGCGTCTGAATGATGATTCAAGTCAGAGCTTTCTGCGCAGGAGCAAAATAGCGCTCGGCGTCGTACATCGGCGAGACCCGGAACTTCGCCGAAAGATTGAAGCAGCACAAAGCGGATTAAAAATCTGGAGAAGCGGACTCGCGACAAAAAACTTTTTGGGCTAATTGCTGCAGTGACACGTGGCCAAAGGCGCCTTCTCTCTCCCCTTTCCTGCCCAGCCCTTGCTACAGGAATTTGTGAGTGTGCCATGAGAAATGTGAGCTATAACAAAGTTTGAGCACTCTTTTATTGATTACACCATAATTATTTATGACAAGCACGTTTTCTGCTTTCTGTTTTTCTCTTGGCGTAGAGCATTCAGAAGTCATTTTCAAATTTAATTGAGAAATAAACAAAAAAAATCAATTGCCAGGGAGGAGGAGAAAGCGTCAGAGGACCCAAGACTCCTTCGCACAAATCAGTAGGTTCAACTGCGTATGCGCCACTCCGCATTTCCCTATTTCTTTCTGCTCATTTGTAAAAGATTACCTTGGGCTCACCCCCAGCCCTGTTAACGGCAAGGCTGTCAAGGGCAAATTGCATTTGCGTTATCACTCGTAAAATAAAATGAAGTATTATGTAAAGCACGAATGTCCTACAGACGAGCGTAAGCATATGGTGCAAGTTTAATCATGACACTACATCAGGGCCCGCCGGTGTTGCCATTACGTGCAGCTGAGCGCGAGGAGGAAATATGCACTGCTTGAAACGGACACAGATTAAATGCGCATAGAACGTGAGCGTTGGAGCTGATTGCCGCATCATGTCAAATTAAAGCATCGAATGTTTTTAGTCGTACTACAAACAGTCTATATGGAAAAAAGATGTAAGCATTTGAATTCCGTTTTGAGCGTAGACTGCTAAGCTTAATCTTTTTACTTGATGTATTTGCCACACAAGAGAAATCAACCATTATATAAATTCTTTCCCGCCCCTCTATGAAGTAGGCATGCGCATCGAGGCACTTCACACAAAATTCTCCACGAGCGCCCCATCGCGGCATGCGAGCAAAAGATAATCACCCCGCTGTTTTGGGGGCAAGAAAGGCCGCGCAGTTGTCATAACTGGTAGAGAACGTAAGTAGGGTGTAAGTTTTCTAAAAGGGGGAAGTGATCAGTAGCGTCCTTTTAACGGGTGCAAAGTTATTCCTAGAGCCCTCTAAAGGGGGTAAAAGTCCTTTTTACCCCTTTCTCACACCCTTTTTTCTTTGAGTGTGCGACATGGGAGAGTATAGTTCTCAGATTGGCATCCAGCTTTCGAACATCGGCATCCAGTATTCGAACATTTGCATCCAGCCTTTTAACATTGGTATCCAGCCGTCGAACATTGGTATCCGGCTTTCGAATAATGACATCCAGCTTTCTGCAACATGGGCCAGTAAAGGTCTCGGACTGGCATTCAACTTTCAAACATTGGTACCCAGCTTTCGAATAAAGGTATCCAGCTTTCGAACCATGGCATCCAGTTTTTTATCAATGGTATCCAGCTTTCGAACACCGGCACATGCAATCCCGGCTGCTGGTTACTGACCAGCATTTTCGATTTAGTCTTCGAAAGTAACCAGGCTGCATGGCTGGCTTCTTGCTTGGAGTGACAAATATGTGTAGGGTAAGAACCCTAGGATGTCCTCACAATCCAACGCTCGTCTTTAGGGAAGGGCTGCCCTATACAACGGAGATGCAAACCTTGCGCCCTGGTTACTTTTCGCAAACATGGTACTATTTCACCTACCAGCCCGCAGTAGGGAAAGCAATAACAGAGCCAACCAAAAGTATTTAAAAAAAAGCTCTTTATTCAAAGCAGCTGTGAGGCGCTTGGGGTGGTGTGCCTATAGGCCGGGCTCGGGCAGGGGTCAGGACCTGGAGTGGGGTGCCGGGCTTGTGGTGGGGTGCCGGGCAGAACTTGGGGTGGGGTACATTTATATTCATGTTTGTTGCGTGCCGATGATTCAGGTTAAACACAGCTCGGCAGTGTGCTGTAGCACGGCTATGAGATTCATAAAGTGCTTAACGAACCAGTCCTCCTGTGAACTTATAAGTCATACCTGAAGTAATCGTTGCACTTCTCTTGCAAAAGGACTTTTCCACTGCACTCAAATTTTTTGTCCAGCTCTTGCTCGATGACTCCACAATGCGTCGCGCTTTCAAAGAGAGGCATGATGTCATGATGAACCGAAATATGGCGGTCACAGGACAAAAACAGAAATGATTAAATAACACTGAATTTTGTGAGGCACAGTCGGCGTGAAAACACTCGACACACATTTTACTGGATAATTTGTAACAACTAGCACCGCATTTTTTGCACACAGTGAAATTTAATTTGCCTTGTCCCAAATTGGTGATTTTCAGGTAATTGCGCCGTTTAGCACCTCCAGAAAGATATTCAATGTGAACACAAACAAAGTAATGTAATATTGAAAGGAATTAAATGTTTTATTTTATTTTATTATCATAACTACGTATATTTAAATTGAGAGCGCATTTTTTTATTCAGGTAAAGATGCACAGGTTGTAGCATCTCCTCATATCGACGTCGAATCAGCAGTTTTGAACAAAGCTTGTTTGTTTGGATGGGGTTAATATAAATACGTGAAAAAACTCAGATCACCTTTGTTTTTTTTTAAATCCGGCAGTTTATCTAGTCGCTTCCAATGCATGTAATACAGATTCGAAATTGACTTGAAAACTACACAAAACACCCGTTTGACAGTCCAGAGTAATGTATTTTTTTCATTGAGAGATAAGTTGGCAGAAGCCTTTTGCCTTAAATTGCGAATTTTCCATTGCCTCTGCAAGTGCGTTAACCACAGAGAAAAATGCGCAAAAGTAGTACACATATCCTTACCGACTGGTCTGTAGTGGAACACAAAACAGTTCCGATTTCTATCCTGCATAAGCTGTACATGACAAAGGTATTCGTGAATGAATTGGATGAAAGGTGAGAAGAATTCAACCCACTATTCGACAAAGTAGTGAATGTTTGGTGAATTCATTGCACCAAAGACGAAAAATAAAATTCTTACCATTCGGGCAGATCTGCACAGCGCATGACGTCAAGCCAGACATTTGGCAGTGAGAGTAGATACATAGAAGTCGTCCTCGTGCTTTCTCTCGTTCTCTTTTGCTGTCAGAAAAATAAAGCTGAATATAGCCAGAGCAACAGTTACTCCCAAAATCACATTGGTTTCCGAACGTATCTCAAGATAAAATATTTGTAGTACTTACAACTAAGGTATTCCAGGCCAGGGTAGTGAACCGCGTCGGAGCTCTCATATAGTATCGGAAGTGGGTTTTCGCTTACGCAGGCTACGAACAGAGCCAGCTCGAGTGTGCATGCTGTTTCGTCGCGTTGGTTGTGCGGTTGGTCGCCGCCGTGCCAGGCAAGCGAAGACTCGTCGGGTCAAGAATGTGCCGTGGCGATGCATCGCGCTGTGACGAATGGCAGGGGAGACGACGGTGATGGGAGGGAGGGGCATCAAGGAGGGGAGTCATTCTCTTTTACACAGCTTTTGTGGTCCAAAAAAAAAAGTTTCGAGCTGAAAGGTAGAGAAAAGAAAATCTTCGCGGGGGGGGGGGGGGGGGGGGGGCAACGAGCGGCGCGCACCTGTGCATGGGAGAAACAGCTGGAGAAAGTGAGTAAAAAAAAAGCGCTTCGGGGGGGGGGGGGGGAGCGTGCTGCCTTGAAAAGAGCACGTCCGGGAGATGAGTTGGGGAGATAGGAGACTTCAACAGAAAGGGGAGGGGGGCCGAAACATGTGAAAGAGGTTTGGAATTCTCCGAGAATGAGTCATAAGCAGTTTTGAAGGTAAGGGTGTGGAAAACGTGGACTGTCAAAGTATTCTTGGAAAGCCGCTGGACAAGCATCATGTCCGGCGACCGAAAATTTTGAAGCGAAAAATGTGGAGCTCGAGATGGACTTCGCCAAAACGACTTCAGACACTCGCGTATTCTGTGGGGCCGTGTGTTAGTTCAGGATGGCTTAAATGGTATCATGAAATAAGAAAAACATAAAACAATAAATTAAATATTATGCAAGCAAATTCGCACTCTCATAGTATTACATACGGGACATGTGGCAAACAAGCTAGGTTAACATGCGTCTAACACCATTTGTCAGTAGATTTATTCGCTGGTCGTCAAAGAATCCTCCAACGTTTTGTTGGTGTGGAAATTTCACACAAAAGGCTAAAAGAAACAAAATCGTATTGAACTTTGGCTCGCAACTATTTCCGATGCTTTTCATCAATAAAGGTAATATTCAAAAGAAAAAAAAATTAATTTGCGAGCAAATAAGTAAAGACGTCTGCAAAAGCTATAGCCCTCAATGAAAATTACGCAGCAAAACAATAAAATGCACAAAAACAACATTTTGGAACATTACGATGTGCAGAAAAGGAAGAAATACCAAATCGGAAAACACAGGGGAAGGCACGATCACAGGGAACGACGTAGGGAAGCGTAGGAATCTCTTACCACGTGTTAAAGCGGCGGCCTAATGTTTCGCGCGTGCGCAACTTATAATTGTAAATTACGAGGCCACTGCTTCGTTTCTGGACGTTACACTTGCACTAAGTTATTACGTTTGATTTTGTATATCTATTAAGCAGACACCCACTGCGCAGTGTGGCAGTGAATTCTCTATAGTGAAGCAAAAAAGCGCTTTTCTCATTTAAAAAATCATGAAATGAAAGTCATTTGATTTTTTTTAGAAGGAAGCCCCTTTTAGGCTGGTTTTCAGATACTCGCGCAAGCAGAGCGTGCCAAAACGCTTTAAAATACATAAAGTTCATACAAATAGGCGGGTTATTCTGCCCAGGAATTGGACAAAGGCAACAGTGTGAGCTCTTGTCTGTGCACTTCTCAAAAAAGTATTTTTTTTTTATTAGCGGCTTGGCTATGCCATATATAGTTACACGAATCACAACAACTGGGTCATGTCAGCGCATATTCGTTAATTACTAAATTTACCAGAACTTTTCAAAGGAATTTTAGCCGTTAGTTGCAGCCGCTTCTAGTTCCCAGTATTAACGATATAGAAATCTACAGATCCGTAGTTGTCTGTCTGGATGGTGTCGTCGTCGGCCTTAGGCCCGTTTCACATGCATGCGATTTCCGCCTGCGACACTGCGAACTCCGTCGGTCTGCGACTGGGGAGGGCCGTCGGTCTAGTCGCAGACGGCTTGCGACCGAGTTCCGTTCGGTTGGTATTCAGTCCCAGCTTCGGTGTGTTCGCTCAGCGACTGAACAATGGGGAGCGTCGAGACTGTGTGCGACATGCGGCCACGTGGGAGCTGTTTCCGCGGTGGACGCAAAACTGTTTATTCTAATCAAAACATTGAAATAATGCCCCACATCTAAAAATGCACTCGTCGTAACATCTTCAACACATTTCGTGTAGAGTTTCTGTCGCGTTTAATCGTGGATTGGCTTTGCAAACATCAAGAAACCTTGACTGTCCCATTGACCGAATTCGCTGCGGAAATCACACTGCGGCGTCACCGGCTAGGCCGACTGTTTTCGTTCTAGTTTCAGCATGTGAAACGGGCCTTACGCGACAGAGCGGTTCCTCTGTGGTGGAATATGCACATTCGACTGACCGCCACCGAAGTCTCCGTCACGTCGTTGCACAACTCAAAATCAGCGAACGGACCGAACAAAAGTCGATGGCAGCAGCACACAGCGAGCGAATGCGTTTGGAATGCTTCGGAATGCGTTTGGAAATTGTTGGGAAGCACCTTAGAACACAATATATCAGCGGCGGAGCCCACGGCATATCGACGTCGCCGGCGACAGGCTCCTCCTTTAGTTTAATCTCCTGTGCGAGAGCTCCCTCTGGCCGGCGCGATCTGCTGACAGCTTAATTCGGTTTCATTGACTTTTTTCGTCGTAACTATGCCTCTATCTCTGACTGCGCAGTCGCAAAATATTCGATGTTTATCCAACTCTACACATATACCGCGAAAGTGTTCGGTAAGAATTAGATTAATAAAACTTCAAATTCTTGAACTCACCCAAGCGCAGCCCAGGAGCTCAAACG